>NC_091932.1:16565440-16757940 GCF_041260155.1 Ptychodera flava
ATTAAGGGGTCACTCCAATTTGGGACACTTCGTTTTTATCATGTCTTCTTGCGTCTTTGCAATCCGAATGCGGATTTTTCTATATGAAGGTATGCTACTCATACCAAATGCATCAACTTATCAGACCAAACTGCGATCGATATCGATTGTACGGCTGACCCAAAACGATTCTTAATTTCAGATATTCTTACGTAACCAAAGTGCGTCTCAATATTCATGCCACTGAATTTAACTGCATAAACGGTCGAAGAATTAAGATCTTCGTTTGCACAGCGCAGTTAACTGTCAGGGCAAGCATGTGAATTCAACGCTTGTTGTTCACATCGACGAACCTTAGTTGAACCCGTTCATCCCATACGAGAATATATATTTAAACCGCAGCATTTCACAATATAGGTGTGGCACATATTTGAACATTTCAAATCTACTCACCGATCTCACCGTTGTTGTCGGTTCGTGGTTCCCTTTTTCTTCCATTTTTATATCGTCAACGTCCGCCTGTAAATGCAAAATAATGTGTTATTCTCATACTCTATGATGATCTTTTTTGCAAAACTTAACCCTCCCTTTCACCAACCCCGCAGAAAGTCGTGTCGGGTCCACTGCTGTATCTTTCACCATCAAAATGGGGGCATACTGTAGTATGCTAATTCGGCTGGCGACAAAATTATCATCATCTGTATAAAACGACGCGCTTAAATCGATGAATTTGCGAAATTTGCGATGTACCTTATTCAGCTCGTTGGCAACCTTACCAGTGTAATTTTCTGCCGTAGAGAGTATACAATGCGCTCACATGATAGTAGAAGTTTCCCGTATGACGATTGAATGGCGTAGTCCGATTTAGTTCGGAATTAAATGCGACCTATATGGGTACGCGTTCCCCTTCTGGGTCGCGCACGTCGCGCGTTAAACACTTTCGAATCGGTAGCTCACTGACGCGGCAATGTGTACTCACCATTTTGAGCTGTCGGGATCCTTTCGGCGTCTGTTGGAAGATATAGGGCGAAAAAGAGAACAGATGTGGTTAGTGGCGAGCCGTTCCCTCGCTGACAAGTCAGTGTTAATGTAAACCCACGCCTGCATAAATGTTTAGCTGATGTGGGGAGCTTTTGTGTTTTTGTTTTCAACAATAGAAACACGGGCAGGTATAGGTGCATTGTGGGTAAACTACGGGTCGTCGGTTCCAGGTCAGTACAGTCATGAAAGAACTCGAGGCCGTTTAAAAATAGACAAGTGAATGTGGTGGCGTTTATACTCGCTGAATATTACTACAATGGATATGTGCCTCGACTCCCGTGGCTTCAAGCGACCTAATGACAGCCAAGAAATGTACAGCCAAGTTAAGCGGCGCTGCATCCAGACGGTAAGCTGCGGAATTCTTCGACTGATGCTCGGTAGACGTTCGTTAATAGGCGATATCTCTCGGGAACGTGTTGTCTGTAGGTGACGCGTAGAGCGTTTTGAGTAGAGTTTAATGATTTTTAAGTGTTGGTTTCCGACAAAAAATAAACCTCGTAAGCGCGATACACTAACAGTGATATTCAAATCGTTCGAAGCAGGTCCGCAGAAAACGTACCAAAAATTATCTGCGATTCGATGCGATCCGACCCTAATTTATTATTGAAGTCAACGGGCGAGATCACTTTCACTAAACATCGCTGCTTCTAGTCCTTGTTATGCATCCTTACAATAAGCTTACTGGAATTCTTTGTAAACGGTTAGCACTATCTTTACACAAAGAAACAACCTTGAATTCGAAAACTTCCGTGAGCTTTTTAACGGTCGTCCCCGTTTCTCAGATGCAAACATTCTTAATTATCAATCGATATAAGTCTGAACCTTTAACCCGAACAACACAGCCTCGTTCTGGGCTCTACGAGTAGCTTTCATATTTCACATCTACGAATATATCATCAGTGATTGACGTGAAGACATTGATAATAGCCGTGCACTCGTCTTCGTTCGTTCTAACAAGCTACAAGATATGACTTTGAAATTTTATTTTATTTTTTATTCAGAGTCCATATTTCGATCTATTTCCTTCGGATTCATTATCAGTAGGCTAATAATCAGGGGGTATGACGTGACAAAATTCACTGGTATTGACAAAGCTAGCAGTAATATAATTAATAACCATGTTTGAGAAGTCTTGTGTATGTGTTTGGGATCTTCAGACGTGCTGAAAGTGTGGTCGATACATATGCGTAAAGGCCGAACAGAGAACGGAAAAAGACGGATGACATATTTTCATCCATCTACAAAAAACCCTCACGTCCTCTTGAAATTGTGACTGCGATATATTCCGATCTCGAAACACGCCGAAAGAGTGGTGTGAAATACTAAAAAGTGTTTTTCGCTCTCCTTGTACAGACTCGGATAAAACGTTAAAAAAATAAAACGATGACGTAACTTCCGGCATCTTTCGAAAACTGAGGCGCCATGTTAGCGAGCCAATAGTTATTGGAGCAGACGACAGACACCAACGCGTCGTACATTTCACACCAATGCTCTCCCTAGCCGCCATTACATCACACGGAGACAGCTATAACAGGAGCTTATGATCAATTTTAAGAATATCAATGTTTCATTTTCTTTTGACACAGATTTTTTTTCAAAACCTCATTCATTTTGTCATTTGATATAGAACGTGCCTTGGGGACAGCTATTGAGATACTGAATTTTGTGCAATACTTTTGCCAGCATGGTACCTGAGCGGACTGTTTTGAAACTTGTAGAAAAAGTAAAAATTTTCATGTCGCATCTTGTAGAAATTTAATTTTGTCTCCACAGAGTTATCACAGGGATAGCGGTCATTTTGAATTTAGATTATCGGTACGATTTTCTGTAATTTGTTTCTCCATTACAATTTTTTTACATTGACTCTCGATTTTTATTTCTCATCACGCTTGGGAAGATATGTTTTTTTGTTTCAAAGTTTGAGCGAAAGCATCAGTCTTATAGTAACGAGGGGCGCATTTACATCGTGGAACGAACTACCCAGACTCACCTTGGCAATATGTGTCCAGCCTATCCATATCTTATGTACTGTAAACCTAGCGAGCAGGGTTATTTTTGTGGAATGATTTTCAGAAAAGAGTGAAACGTTTACAATCAGCTGTGAAGTTATGATATGTCCATATATATGATATGGTTTGCAGCAATTTACAGCCGTATTCCATGTAATATTTAGGTTTTTAACCCTTTCACCGCCATGGTTTGGCCCGATCACATTGTTTCTCAAGGCAAAGTTGGACCTCTACAAAGGGCAGAGGGGATGGAAGGGTAAAGCTTCCGTTGGTTCTGAGCACATCATAAATTTTGCAATCGTTTGTTCTTGAAAACAGGGTGGGTAATTTCGTCGGACCGCTCTTGTAGCATGTTTCGAGTTTCCGAAACAATTTAAACACGCTTTCATATCATACAACATTGATAAACATCAGACAGCGACTTGGCGCTTTAAAAGTGACTTTTAATGAGAAATTAATGCCAAGCTAGAACCAAGACACGCGACGTCCGCTGTATCCTTCAACAATTTACACGTGCAAGCTTTGACCAGTTCACCGTACTGTTGTTAATATCACGCACCTGGAAAAATATGTATATTCTCCGTGCGTACTACTTTTTTGAACATTTAAATGACCCAAACCAAGATTTGAACTTTTTCTCAATTCATATATTACGACGGGTGCCCAAATCACGACTTTACCCGGTAGCCGTGCCAATGTGCTTCCTGGCTATCAAATTTCGGCAACATGTCCTGTCTGAAGAGAATAAGTATGTTTTCCACTTATATCCGAGCTATAGAGCATTTGACCTGCTGGAGTGGTCAGCATGTTCTATCCCAACGCACGCAGCACGGTTCGACAACGCTTTATGCCCATCAAATTTACTTCATCCGTTTGAAAGACTTCAGATAAAAGGTATCCTGTGGGGACCTCGTAAAAAACACACTTCTTTTGTGTGAGACTCTGCGTACACTCAACAAGTACAAGCAAATCGGCTGCGATTTTTTTTTGAGTTACTCAGGTGAATGGTCAGGTATTTAGGCCAGGGACTAATGCCAGCTCTGCCATAATTCCTTTGAGATCGAATGGCTTTTGTAAATTAATTTGAACAGCTGCAGAAAAACTTGATGTGTTTCGTATTTGGTAGAGAGGAACGTGTTTGATTGTCAGGACACTTTTCCGTCATCATTGTGAAAGTGGGTGGTATAAAGAATTACAAATTCGATGATATTTCCTCTCGCCTATACTGATAATTATGTGCTCATGTTTATCTACGTATCTATGTATCTTATTAACAAATGCGTGTGTATATGTTCTGACCATTTGTGAGCGATACTCGGTGCGCAGACGGTTGTAATACGTACGTGTGTATGCGCGTATGCGCGTACCTGTGGCGAGACGACATTTTCGATTTCTTCAAGAGTGGCCGAAATTGTACGACTGAACGCACATTGGGTATTTATTGCTTTGAAATTTCAACCAATGACCGCGGAGAGGAAAAAAGGAAATTTAGCAGTAAATATCCAGTGTTTTTGAATCGTAAGTCAACAGTATGCTGAAAGCAAATACTTCAGGACTGTCTGAGCAGAACCGCAAGCGACTTTTTGACAACATAAAAAAGCCCCGGTAGTTCTGACCTCATTTAAACCTGCAAGTTTATATTCAAAGTCAGTCAAATCTATGATATTTTATTGCAAGGGATGCGCGAAGGTTAGGAAGTTCCCAACTGCGATGTGCTGTTTGTTTTTAAAGTAGGTCGCGCCGTGTTCGCTCGTTTATTCTGAAAGCTACTATAAAAAGGTTTCCAGTTACGACATAGCTTCATTGTGAACCCAATGTGTGCACACAGAGTGTTTTTGCATTTCGTTTAGTGGAATATTCAGGCGCTCGAAAACCTGTTTATCGTCAACAGATCAATGGATGTACAGACCCCCAAAGTATTTACTGCCACTCTGTAACATCTTCGGTTCCCCTGCCTTCGCGTACAAATTCTAGAGGCTTTTCGAACTACATTCACTAAATTATTAGTAATTTAAAATTTTGATGATCTTTTTTTGAACAGAGGAATACAAACTTGTAATTTTAGGGGCTGTTTGTATTGCGTTAGAAAGTATTTTGTTGGAAGAAAATAGTTTTACCTGCGTCGGCGTTGTTTCTTGACTCTTATCCACCGAGGTGTCCATCTTGGCGCGTGGTAGCGCGGTCACTCCAAGGCAATGATATTATTAGTATGGCTTTCCAGTGTGTAAGATGCTATTGTTTGTTTCAGCGTTGATTATATGTATCCCACGGCGTCCAGAAAGTCGTCCGATTTCAGCGTAGTGTAACGCCCTTTCTCATTCGTCGGCAAGTTGTTTTCGCGGGCCAATCGCTCTCTGTGTTTTCCTCCATCGTTCGATCGCTTGGAGGATTCTGACGCGCATTCTAACTGCGCTAGGCTTTTAGCCATTATCATTCCAAGATTGAAAGGGCGTAATTATCGAACAATTATCGACTCAATCATCCCCTGAATCAGTTCAGAGGCAGTTGCTCGACCTGAACGATACGTTGACAAAGAGATGCAAGATTCTGAATATACTTTAAGTGCTGTGACAGGGATATGCTCAGACTGGAGAAGTTGCCCAAGAAAGTCTGGGCAACTTGAAGGCTGCAAGGTTCAAGAGACAGTAGCTTTAATTGTATAACAGTGTGAGTGTTTTTGTTTCTAATAATGCTCGAAAAATCTGAGGCCACCGTCAAGTCGCCCACCTTTTGATTTCCAGTCCGTTGTTTAAAGAAGTATGGACGCTGTCGACGGCAATTGTTGGTCAGGTGAATTAAGTTAAAACACGCCCTCGCATTGACAACATTAATCGTCTACAAACGGAGGACACCTAACGTAGTTTGAAACAACCGCATAGATGCATTATGATATTGGAACCGAACAGTTGTTTGTATTCGACCAAACCGAATGTACCTGTGGTGAACGGAACAGCGTGATCCAAGTATTCGCTTGATTTCAGTGTGTATCTGGCTAGTGTAGGAACTGAAACAGACACATCGCTTGCCTTTGAAATGTGTTCACCAATGCACACGTTGTGCATTCAATGTCGGAGAGTGTACTGCATTTCCCAAAAGGGAAGAGTTCCCTGAAATATTTTGCCGTGTGACAAATGCAACATAATGATATTCAAACGACAAGGGCATTGCATGACCATGGTATAATTTCACTGGATGTGAGAGTTTAGGTGTTGAACAAATAAGGTAGAATGCGGCTCGGGGACAGATATTCGGACTCTCAAACTTTTACAATATTATTTTAGCCTATGGGGCTCGTTTTGAAACTTATGGAGTAAATATGGTAGTTATCGGCTTGCATTTGAGAAAATCGGGAATTTTATCTTTCCCATGGAGATAACACAGGGATTGCGACCATTTTAAATTTCAAATATCTGTAAATATTAGGTATTCTCTCGTACCAAAATTTGCGATGTGACCCCCGAGTTTAACTCTTGGTTTTGAAAGAGAATAGTTGAAAATTTGCATGAGAGAAGTTTGAGCGAAAGTTTAAATCTTTCACTGTCGGGGAGCGAACTATCTTATTAGGAAACACCATTGGAACTAATTTGGGATAATTGAATGGTAAAGTAATGTCAATTTAATCTACAAATGTAAGCTCATCTGCTTTTCTTTTTAAGCTACACACTTGTTTTTATGAGTAATTTGTAATATTGCAACATTCAGCTATAGAACACCTAACACTTTTGAGAAATTTGAAAAATATGAAAATGCAATTATCCCAAATTAGTTCTAATCGTGTTAGGATCTGAATAGACCCGAGGATGGCTGCACGTCAAAGATACTTTAAGTTATCAACTTTAACCGCATTATCTGGCCATTCTACGTTCTTGCAATCGGCGCGTCTCTGTTTACAGCTTTGCAAAAGTCACTATAAACGCATTTGCTTTGGTAGATTTTCTCCCTTTGTTGCGCTCTGAACTTGTCGAAACATGCGCAGATTTTGTTTATGCATGTGAAGACTGTCACTTCGCGCACACATTCTTGCAAAACAACACCATCTATCAATTGCGCACTCGGGGGATTTGCGCAGCGTAGCCCCTCGGAGCTGCCAATTACGCTGTCACTGCGAGGTACATAAGGGTCCAGGGTTTCTATTGGATGAAGTTTTAAGAATCATTTTTAAGACCCGTCTGCTGGTTCAGCGGATTCGGACAGCTGCTTTTGGTGGAAATCGAAGACGCAACTCTCTTTCAATGTCCCTCTCAAGTTTTTCTTTAGCAGTATTGATATTTTAATGCGATCTGTTCGAAATTTGGTCCGTGTCCTCAGGGTCATATAATGCGTCAGCTCGTCTG
This sequence comes from Ptychodera flava, assembly GCF_041260155.1. Lineage (NCBI taxonomy): Eukaryota > Metazoa > Hemichordata > Enteropneusta > Ptychoderidae > Ptychodera > Ptychodera flava. The sequence goes on from NC_091932.1 coordinate 16,572,804, forward strand.
CGTACACCTGTGTAGCCAATTCATGCCATACTGTCAGTTCAACTTTCTCAGAAAATAATACCACATTAATGAAAGTTTTATAATTTTTACTCATGATTTTTTTTCGAACAAAACCTTGAAGATTTTATCTTATACAATCAACTAAAAGATGACCGCGCCGATATTCTAATTGACAGTATGCTAGCGAGACAAATAGGCGCAGCTGTACTTTGTGCAATAATTCAAATTGTCTACTCTTGCCTGCATGCGTCGCTACGTGAGAAGAAAATTCTATTTTTTCGATGCTAAAACAAACAAGAATGCGGTCTGTATGAAGGTCTCAAAGGATCTACTCGACAACTTAAGATCAGAAACGAATCGTTAGATTTTTATGGTCCAAAACACCTATTCCGAAAGCGCTGCCAGCCTTGTACAGAACCCATCAGGTTTCACTCGGGTTACCACGTTTGGATCTTAAATGTAATTCCGTCGAATTCGGTAAAACAACCATGGAAAAAATCCGACTAAGCAAGTTTGTGGACATTTTGATAGCAGTTTTTAATATCCTTTTTTTTCAAAGTGGTATACCTCCTTTCATTACATATAGTAGATGTAAGCTAAAATACTTAATGGAACCTTTTGCGAAGAAGCCGAATCTAAATTTGATTTTAAAGGCCAGCTTTCTCGCCTTCGAATCGCTTAACTTAATTATCTCGTGCGCGCTCCTGTACATAAATTTATGCTCATCAAAAGCGTTAGGTGCCCTATAGCTGAAAGTTACAATATTACAAATTACCCATATAAACAAGTGAGTTGCAAGAAAAGTAGATGAGCTTAAATTTGCTGATTAAACCGACATTACTACAATATCCTCTTCTCCCACAATTAGTTCCAATCGTGTTACTGTGATTTGACAAGGTCATGGGGACAGATATGCGGACTCTCAAAGTGTTACAATATTGTTTTGGTCTACCCCTTGGGCGGGCCCACTTTAAAAGCTGTTAGCGCACAGAAAGCTTCCATAGTGTTAGTTTTTTTTTAAATGGTGGCCATCATGATTTTTGGAGTAGAAAAAGCCACTGAATTTTGCAGACAGATTTAAAAATACTGGAATAAGTCTAAAATTACTGCAAGTGGAATTTTAAAAGAAGAGTACCACCACCACCTTTAGGCTTAATGGAGAACCCCATTTCTGGTTTTAGAAATTGCATTGTGTACAGGAATATTTTCATATGTAACACGATTGGAAGTAATTTGGGATAATTGGGTCTTTTAATTATTCAAATTTATCAAAATGTGATAGGTGTCATTTAGCTGAAAGTTGAGATATTACAAATTACTCATAAAAACAAGTGAATTGCAAAGAGGAAAAGTAAATGAGCTTACATTTGCTGATTAAACAAACATTAACATGATATCCAATTATCCCAAATTAGTTCCAATCGTGTTAATTGTCTTAACAAGATGTAAATGAAAAATTTGCCCTTTAAAGTTTCGAATACAAAACGTCTAGTGATGCTTATCTTTCTATAAATAACCAGGTCATAAGAAATAATTAATGGTATACAATTTACACGAAAGGCCTACAGTACAGAGAAAAGCTTCTCAGTGCACAAAATGGCGATAGACAAATTCTCTTTAAACATACTTTCAATAATGACAACTCTCAGTTTAGTATCACCAGACTTCATTTCCGACCATTTTGCTAGTTTTGGTTCGCATTTTGGAGTTGTTTACTGTCGCATTCATCGAAGCTGTTCAAAATTCTCTTTCGTTTAACGGGACAAAGTCGTATCTCTATTTTAGTGAGCCTTTTCTAGGTCACGAAACGCATTCTCAATATCCGCCATAATCTCAAATAATGCTGATTATTGCATGATATAAATCTCACCAAATTGAAAACTGCGGATTCGCTGTTTCTCAGACTGACCGTTCTCAAAAGCAACCATGAGCTGAATTAACACTGCTCATGCATTGTCCGAGTGTTGGATACAACACAGTCCCTCTATCCACCATGGAGGGACTGTGGATACAACCTGTGACGTGAGTACCACCTTGGCTTGGCGGCTTTAACGTCTGCTAGGTACCAGAGATTCCCCGAGCCCTTTCTGTGAATGTGAATCCACATCGGCGTCACTGTCCGTATGCGGTTTGAAAGTACGTTTCCAACCAACCGACACTAGTGACGACCTGTTTATCAAAAGCCAAAGTACCAAAATGCGATTTTAACAGGTCAAATCGGAATGCGAATAAAACAGCACATAAAAAGCTTATTTGATTTGATTTAGTGTGTGCAAGAGAGATGACTGACTCAGTTTGAACGGTAAGATATTTTTGACCAATTTGTCATCGTTAACCGAGAAAGTTTCCGAGGTGTACGGTTCATACGGCTTTATAATTAAAACAAATTTGATGATTCCATTTCCAAACTAATTCCGTTTTTTTGCACTTGGTATTACTCTTGTAAAAATGTACGGATAAATCTAAATATATAAATAATAATTCTGATGTATTCCAGAATACTGCTGCTAATGCTAGTATACAGCTGCTTCATATAGAATCTGGATACATACATGCGTACTCCGTGAAAGCCATGTGACAAAACGACCCTTCTGTATTACTTGGGGCCAACACTGCAAGCAATTTAGTTTAGGCAGCCCTCATGTCATAAAGCACCTGAGTTTTAATGAGGGCACGATCAAAATGACAATTTGAATTTGAATTTGTCCATGTTTTCACGTAACTCTGGGTCAGCGTTGGGTGGACATGGCAATACAGTTTGTGTTGCTAACTTGTCGTAATTTAGAACCTATAGGAGTAAAATTGGACGATAACTTGAAAGTTTATAAATGCTTAAAGACGTAGAGAGATAGGACCTCAAGTTCAATTCTGTAATTCCCCAGGGACTCATTTTTCAGGTTCTCGAAATCCTGCACGTTTTTGGTGGTACATAGTTTTTGTTGGTACATAATTTGTGTCGACCGAAAAGCAGTGCATGAAATTACGTTTTCTGTGTCGTGTCACCGAACATTCACGAAATAGAGTCAGCACGGTGAGTTAACATGAAAATGTCAGTGGTTTGTTTCTCCTACCCAAGCAGTTGTTTCGTAAACCCATAGTGTCTATGGTAAACCCTATCTTGTATGATCGTGAAAGAGAATACATAGATGGTACCCGGAACAGAAGTACGACATACGAGCAAAAGTTAAAAGCTACCACTTCGCTGCCCGTGTTACATCGATGCAGTCATACAAATTGTACCATACCAAAGGAATGAATATTTTTCATATAGTGAAACGACAAAGCTCCCCAGAGTGAGAATTGAATTTTCGGGTAGTCGGCAGTACTAAAAAACCTTTGTGAACATTTCTGTGAGTCCTTAAAGAGCCCATTGATCTTACTCTGTTTTCACTCAAGTGGTGTTTTGTTACAAGGCAAGAATTATGTACTTTTGTATTGATATTTACGGACACTTTTATTGATATTCATGGACTCTTATTAGTTATACTCATAAGTTAACCACCTTGAACTTATTAAAACAGACTCCAGTATCAGCAGAGGTCAAGGGCCGTTCTTCATGTAATGATTGTCTGGGATAGCATAGCAGCTACTGGTCGCGCTCTGCAACCATGTGATTTAACAAACTTTGATCTTACGAGAGATGTCTTCCCTTTAAATAGAAAGTATAGTCTTGAGGAACGATTGAACTTATGAAGAACTATTACAAAATCAGCTTCAATAATATAAGGACAAATCGTTCGATGTAATTTTGAGACTTTAGCATTGTATGCAAATATATTTCAATCTATGCCCAATGAACGACCATCTTAGTAAATCAGTACTATTAGATTGTTATTTGCCTTTGAAAGGGAGAATTTTGTGAGAATGGACAGAACGATACTGCTGGGCGCGTAATCGGACTTGATACCAAGCCAGTAAACCTCTCCACGTGTCAGTCTAGCTTCTTGTGGATCTCTATATTGTTGAATCCCTGCGTACCTCCTCGTACTGATTCCCCGGGATTTTTCCGCACTCGCTTTATCCACTCATAATATGAGTTCTCCAGGGTTTACAATTTTTTTTCCTACTCGAGAGCTCTCTGTATCCGCAAGTTTGTTTTGTTCTTTTTGCTATATAGACACAGTAATATATTATGGTTCTGCCTGTGTTTTGTTATCTATTCTGTCTCATTTTAATCACTTTTTGTATGTAACAGCCATTGCCCACCCTCCTAGAGGCGTGACAAGTGTTATGACAATGAAGTTGAAGTTATAAAAAAGATAGCTGATGAGACGGTCGAACCAGTTTTTCTGTAGATTGCTTTGCCGTGCTTGACCCGTACATTACCCTCCGAGACGCTTCTGAGTACAAGTTTTAAGCTTCCCTGATCTGGTGAAGTAAAAAGTATATTTGTAAACTCCAATCGGAATTAGCTGACTAATTTAGCAAATCGAGGTCTGTTAAAAGAAAATGTTCAATGTTAGATGTGTTTCCAGCAGGACTGTTACCACAGTAACACTTCTCGGAATTATTGAGTCCCTTTCGGCATTTTTGTGTTCATGATTTCGGTGTTTGATATATTTCCAACTGGATTCAAGTCATCGATTAAAGAAATAGAGCTATCGTTTGTTTTTGGTAAAAATTTTGAATCACTGAGTTCGTCCATCAGCCAACTTGGCGAAGGTAAAATCTCCGACCTGCGAATAAGGACTCAGTGTTGCAGAATTATATTTAGGCTGTGAAACACGTTTCATGACTATGGACTGTGCTTGACGCCGTGCCCGCAGACTGATTCGTGTTTGTTTGTGGTTTTTCTCGTCGAAAAGTTGAAAAGGGAGGACAACGCATAAGCGTGACCCGACTGGCAAAGCCCTGCCCTTTGCAGGCACGCTACCGCTTCAATACCTTTCACAAGCTATGACCCTATACATGCGACCATTGAATGAATCGCGGCGACAAACCAGGGGTTGTATTTAAACGTCTGACCTTAGGTGCGTTGGCGTAAATCTTTTATTATCTGACACTTGATTTGTGATTCTTACTATTTTCTTTTGTCGAAACCGCAGATTCCAGCTGCTGAAGAAACTGGTTGGAGTTGTTTACCGAACAGAGAAGGAATCTTCACCCCGTTCACGTGCGAAGCGCCGCCTGAGTTCACATGGATAGACGTTCAGAATCTCGCTGTCTGCGGGGTGCCAGAGACAGTACATCAACGCCAATGTTTGTTGAGTGCTGGAATTAAACATTTGATAACCCTGACGGCAGCCAGCAGCCCTGTCAGCGAAGCCTGCAACGATCTGCAGTGCCATCGGATACCTATCGGAGAGGCACCCACTCTGGATCAGGTGTTGACGTGTATGAGGATGGTTGACGACGCTAATTCAAAGGGCGAGGTGTGCAAGTTGAATATTTTGTTTCTTGTAGAAAGCTCACATTGTTATGACATGTCATATACCTGAAAACTCTCTCTCTCTCTCTCTCTCTCTCTCTCTCTCTCTCTCTCTCTCTCTCTCTCTCTCTCTCTCTCTCTCTCATGTACATCACGCCTTAAGTTCTACATCCACTCACCAATATTATCACTTTCGAAAAGAATTTTCGTCGTTTTCATTGTATGATGAATGTTACATCCCTACCGCAAAGTGAGGTTACATAGCAGACACCAAACCAAACCAAACCAAAAAACCAAAACTCCCCCCCACAAAAAATAACAACAACCCACACCAAAACCAAACCAAACAACTTTGTTCGAAACACTCAACTAATACAACTGTCAAAAGTAACTTGCAAATCATTGTTCAAAGCTTGGGTAGAATAAAAAAAGAATAATGAAAAATAATCATTTCATATTATAAGCTCTTTCTACAATTATGAAACAAGGAAAACAACACAATAGTGACTGTGTTCGAATGACTAAATAACGCCGGCGGATGCGCAGTCAATCGGCAACTGTCTTGCTCATTTATACGACTTTCCGAATCGTTTTTCTTTCCTTAAATGTTGCAAGAAAAAACCAAAATATTCACTGAAAGCAATAACAGATTTACTTTCCACCTTTCGTTTCTCTAGGCTGTCGCTATGCACGGCGACACAGGACACGGTACGACGGGAACTATGGCGGCTTGCTACATGGTGAAGGCCAGAAAGGTGTCGGCGGCGGAGGCAGTTCGCCTGGCCAGGCAAATACTACCGGGTAGCGTACAGACAAACCAGCAAGAAGGCTGCGTGGAGACTTTTTACCAATTCATAAATGCATCCTGGGAAAACAAATATCATACCAGTTAGAACTCAAGAAAGTACCGTATCATTCCGAATTAAACATCGGAGTTTACTATCAAGCAAAACGGTAGATGAGCAATCTTTCGTGACCCTGACACGAAAATCGACCAGGAAGGCAGTTTCTTTCTACAGGACATGAAAGCTATAACAACCGCAAACGTGCTAAATTTTTAATATAGGAAACTTGGAATGTTAAGATCACATGCAGGAAGCAGCTTTAGCGTTCTCAATGTTAAATATGTGAGACGTCTTAGGAGATAGATTTACAGAAAGATGTTTTGTTCTGGGGAGAACGAACATCCGACGACAGCTGAGGAGGCTGGAAGCAGAAAGAAAACAAACGAGAGAGAGAGAGAGAGAGAGAGAGAGAGAGAGAGAGAGAGAGAGAGAGAGAGAGAGAGAGAGAGAGAGAGAGAGAGAGAGAGAGAGAGAGAGAGAGGGGGGTAAACGCATGGCGTTACGTCAGAAGATGTGTATTCAAAAACAAACTTTGAGAACGACAGATGCCGATCGCGATAGAGGTCGAAAGAGTGTGGCGACAGGGACAGACGTGTACAGACGGGTACGCAACACAGAGTAAAGGTTCACGGATATCTGGGCTGGAAAGAACGCCATAACAAAATAATCGGTACAGTCGCGCACGATGATATGGTGTGTTTAAAAGTTTTGCTTTATTTTTATGCGGCGAATGTACTTTCATTTGCAAGCTTTTAAGGCTACTTCGTTGTAAAGGGCCAATCAGGAATCATATTTTGAATACAACGATTCATCAAATTGATGCATTGTTCCTCCTGTTATGTTAAATTTAGTTTCCCTGACCTAGAAAACTGTGATGCCAAAATTGGAAAATTTTATTTTGCTCATGAGGTCATCAATGGTGCACCATAAAATAAAAGCGATAATATATATATATATATATATATATATATATATATATATATATATATATATATATATATATATATATATATATATATATATATATATATATTATATAGTATGAAGAAATATTTAAAATTTTTAAGACCGACCATTAATATTGCTGAGTTCTTTTCATCTGGGCATACGAGATTAATGCTTGACGATTTGACAATCAGAAATGTGTTCCAGAATTTCACATCATCAAGAAACATTTAGATTCTGTAACTTTGATGCTAGAACCAGCGAATCTTTCAAGTATCGTATGATGCCCACAGGAAAATCTAGATTATATACTTGCTGGAAGAACCTTCCGACCATCGGAATGGCATAGACACTGGTAAAGTGTGACTGAGAATGTAAGTCTGATCTCGTTCTTAAATGTAATCGTATGATGTTCGAGCGTTTCGTCGTAGAACACCTGCCACTACAGCTGTGTTCGACTGCGTTGAGATGAGTTTTTCGCTGCCTAAAATTACTAAATGAACAAAGAGTACTCGCTATTCCAAGCTTCAGTAACTGGATTGATAAAGGCTTTACACTGCCCTAATTAGAATACAATGGAGTTTGCCGTCCATTTACGCACTGCATCGATGCTTTTATTTACATTCTGGATGCAGACTTGATGTTTTAAAAATGTTTCAGTCATGTTTATAAAATCTGAGGATGTGAAAGTAATAAATATATTTTTGTTTTGAAAATTACGTAGTCTCAATTATCGTCGCATCGCAGCCACTTGGGGGCTCAAAGTCTACGCGTACGCGTGTACGCTAACACCGCACATCACCGTCTATCTTTTCGCTTACACAGTCAGTGACCTGATGATGTGTGGTTTTCACGCGGTGGAATTGCATGAACAGGTTTGGAACGCACAAGCGATCACGGAAGTGACAGACATTATAAAATTTTAATCAAATTTTCCTTAATGAAACTTTTAACTATATAATTCTCACCAAATCAAGAATGAAAACCAGAGGTCACTGTGTAGAGTTTCAACAAATTACCTTACATGTACCTATATTGGAAATTCAAACTGGCCGCCATCACCGTGAAGGAAGACAAATTTTTGGTTTTCGAAAAACTAGGACAGAGAAATCTTGTCTCACTCCAAGAGCTTTAGACAGGACCCCCACAAGTGGTATATCAGAAAAAAAGACAATACAAACTTTAGAGTCCAAATATCTGTTCCTGAGGCTAATCGTTAGATCATTCTTGTGCAAGATGGGATATTCAGTGTGGACAGCTTTGCACATTAATCACTGGGAATCTACGGAGTTGTTCGGTGACAGCACAGATCTTAGAGCCCCTCTCCTAGAAACTCTAGAGCGATTTCAGTTCATCCCAGAACTTTATAGTTTGTCTGCACTTAGGCTGCGTTCACAAACACTTCAGGATGGACTAGAAGAATCTAGCAAGTTTTCTCACCCTAATAACCCCAACATTTCAAGTACACCCAATGATTTTGAAGGTCCACACTCATGGACAATATATCTGAAGTCCACGGAGGCGGTAGGGGAATTGCATGTTTATTTTTTTCCAAGATGCAATATAGGTGTCACCTTTTCAGATCTAAAGAGCAAAACAGTGATGACTAGAAACAAAAATTGGATATTGGGGGACTTACCCCTCACTTGCAGAACAAACTACAAGATGTGTATATGCACAAGCTATCTCTAGCGTGGTATTTAAATGCTGTCCTGTAATATTCCTCATAGCAAACCAAAATGAGCACTCTCTTCCACTTGAAGTTACTCTGCCCTCCAGTGTTGATAAATAGAAAGGGGCTCCTATACGGTCAGTCAGAACCAAGTGCCTTATCGGCCTGGCAACTTAACACATGCCTTGGTTCCATGTCTCTGATGGAGAAAAACGCAAATTATTGTGTGTAGGCTGTAAGAATATTTCCTCACATGCTCTCCTCTTGAAGAGGTGAGTTACTTTAATCTAAATCACTATATTTGTCACTGCAAAGTTTCTCTAGACACACACACAAATGGCTGGAGCAGTTTCATGTACAATGAGCTAACCTATGTGGGTTAGAGAAGGTATCCGTTTCTTAATAATGTATGTGCACAACATACAGCTGCTATTTTTGTGTGCCTTTTTTGTTCAACATTGGTCCAATCATCGGCATATGCAGTGTCACAACAATTCAGTTCCACATTATTATGAAATTCGATATCCTCCAACAAACCCTCCTCAATTTTACAAGTGTCCCCTACTATGTCCGCCCCTCCGGAGGTGTTCGTGAATGTAGCGTTATCTTCTCTCGTGACTATATGTGAGTTACGCAGTGAGCTTTTACACTAGTAAAGTTGATACATGTAACCTCATCCAATTTTGTTGAATTATTTTCTGCTGTCCGTCGGCCCTATTTCTATTGAACCAACAACTCTTGCCATCTACTTTTTATGTAACTGGTCCACATAACTGTGGCAATTTTCTAAAAAGAAAGAAAAAAAGAAAAAGAAAAAAAGTGATAAAAATGATTTACCGACGAGACCAACTGTTCCATATCATCAAACCCTCATAAATCAAGCGTCATTACAAGATTGTAAATGCTGACTGCTCCAGTATATCAATTGGCCAGTCCCCCTGCATATTGAGCGCCCTCATGCGGTCCATGTTTGCACCAGCCATTAAAATAGGTTGCCAAACAATTGGGTTTTCTATAAGCTGAATATATTTTTATCGACTGTGTTCAACAAATAGGAAGAGAAAATGAGAACAGAAATCATTGAACTTGACTTTTCTGCGATACAGCTAAAGATATGTTTTCGTTTTTTGTTTTGTTTGCTTTTAGGGGGGGGGGGGGTTTGGATCCAGCTCACTTGACTTGTTATTTTTTTTCGCGTTCTCTAAAACTTTACAGGTAGCGAATTTATATGTAGGCCTATGTAAAAATAACATTTAAAAAATACAAGCTACTCGTAACTGATGACTCTTGAACAAACAACCTATCCGAGCTGAGTGAAGATGGTTTGAAGTTGATTAAAACTGTATAAAAAACACACGATCAAGTAACGTTTTTCAGAGGCACTTTAAATTGTTTTTAAATTTTCCCTGGCTCCTGCCTGGCTTTTTACATCTTTTAATGCCGCCCGCATGCTGAAGGAGAGGGAGAACATTGTAAGCGACACCTTTGCCACGCTCGAGTCGTTTTTGACTGAGGACTTTACCCAAAAATTCAATCTGAATTTAGAATTTTCATTTTCATCAGTCAAGTTCAATAACAGTTGATCAAGTTCAATCACAGTTGAGCTCATATCATCTTGTAGATGACAAGTGATTTCTACTCATATTAGACGTGTTCCTACCACCACAATGTGTTGATTTCATCTACTGCTTCTACATGAAGAGCTAGTTCATTGAGTTTCGGTAAAATTTGGAGACAGTATGATGTTAGTATCAGGACAACACTGTATCGAATCTTGATTTTCCTGTCTGAGAACCACTGATCATAGTCAGGTGGCTTAACAAAAATATCGTTACACGGATGACAAAAGTGCCAAATTTGCTATAGGTGTTCGCATATATGTGTAGATCAATATTAGCTATTGCTCCAAAAATTTTGGCCACCGGAAAGGCTCGATGACGTCATAAATTCAAAATGGCCGCCATTATAAGGCTTAAAATGGTAAAATATGTCTAATTCAGGCAGTTTTCTATTTTTTTTGAATAAACCAACACAAACATCCCAAATTACAAATACAACATAAAATTGATGCAAATCAATCATTGTGATGACGTCATAAAGCCAAAATGACTGACCAAATTCAAAATATCCCTCATATTATCGTCTGATAATGTTCAAATACTGTTAATTAAGCCTGTTTCCAGCATTTTATCCCCTGTACTGAAATTAACACCCAAAATTATAGACAAAACATATAATTGATACAAATTCATTATTGTGATGACGTCATAAAAGCAAAATGGACACCGAAAATTACAAAATGACCTATCATGAAGTTCACTGTGCTTAGTAAAATAGCCAATTTACGTGACAAAATAATACTTTAAAGGAAATCTACAATTTGTCTTCATAATCCATAATCTCAAAATAAATGATAAATGTACTAAAACTTAGCCAATAAGCCCAACACAAATTACAAACTATTATAAAATTATTTATTTTTAACAATGACCTGTCTGAAAAACTGAACCAATACAAAGGAAATAAAGTTATCTTTACCCATAGGTTCTACCTTTGAAAGTGTTACGTTATAGTGAGTAGATCAATAGTGATGTGATTTCATGATAACGAAAAACATGGCGAGAAACCGGTAAATAAATCATGCCTTGACCCTGGTCATGTGACCTTGGTCCCTGATAAAAGGTTTTATGTTTGTGATTTTGGCCTAAACTTTTGCTTCCTTTATTTCAGAAGCCTTTTTCGTTTGAATTTTCTTGGATTTTTATGTCTCGATGTGTGGTGACATAGTTTTGTGCTACAGTTACTGTAGTTCTCTTTTTGGAGGATGTGCCGGCCTGAAAAAGATCGTTCGGTCAGGGTTTTATGAACAAAAAGAAGACTATTTTTTGCTTTTTGCATCTAGCTTAGCTTACTTTTTTGCAGCTTTCGTGAATTTTATGAAAAGCGTCTTTGCCTTTCGTTGTTCACTTACCAGACTGGTTAGGAATTCAAAGATGAAGGAAACTGCAAAAAACGTGACCAGACGAATTTTGCTGTTTGGAAACCCAAAACATAAAAACATAAAAAAAAACACCGGGAAGAACATAAGCAGAAATGGACGGTTAAACAAGGATAAGAACTCAGAAAGATTCTCAGATTCATCAACAATCTTGCAAATCAAACCTTAATCAAAGCATTAAGTAAAAGGCTTGAAATTTATTCCCACTCCGGAGTGTCTAGAAAAATTGTCGTATGAGCTATCAACAAATTTATTCACATCATAAGATTATGCGATATCATGAGAAACAATCAATCAATCAATCAGACATCTGTTCTAAGATAAGTACATGTTCAACACTAGTAACCGTGGAAAACCCAAAAATTGTAAAATTGTCTCGAAGCAACTTAGATCGATAGAGGAAATTCCATTCGCAACCCACTTCAGAAAGAATGTGACTCTGGCAGAAAAGACTGCCCTGAACAATCTGTCTAAATACAAACAAATCTTAATGAAACCCATCAATAAAGGATGAGGCATAGCAATTGTGAATACGACAAATGACATTAAAAAAAGTTATAGACAGCTGCGAATTGAAAAATGTTCACTAATACACTTGGCGACATTGACTATACAGTGGATATTGTATACGAAATCATTTATCTGCGACAAGAAGATCATTGACGAGGTGATTTACAGTTTCCCCATTTCCATAAGTAGAATAATTTGTACACCACGATGGTATCTGCTGCCAAAAATACACAAAACCAAAGCAGTAGAAACAATCATCACCCAACGTCTCAATAGAAATGGCTGCTCAAGCCCAATAAAACAAATGTCGGAATTTCTAGACCTTGTCATAAAACCAATCGTCCAAAACGACTTATATATGCCAGGGACACAAAAAACTTTATTCTCTAGTTAGAACCAATTAAAAAAACAAGCAAACTCTATTCTGGTAACATAAGACGTGGTATCAATGTAGAAAAACATTCCAAAAATGAAGCCATAAATGCAGCGATCGTAGGGTTGGACTCTGAAACAGTACTGCCAACTAGTATGAAACATTCCAAAAATGAAGCCATAAATGCAGCGATCGTAGCGTTGGACTCTGAAACAGTACTGCCAACTAGTATGATACAAAAACACAACCATCAATGTACATGAAAGCCTTAACTGTCGATTATTCTGAAACGCAACATATTTTGATTCAACTTAGAAAAATACGAACGAATCTATGGATGCAGTATGGGCTCACCAGAAATAGCTGATATCATATACCATTAAACGGAAAAAGTTATATTAAATCCCAAATCCGGTCAAATATTCGTATGGAAATTTAAAAGGTGACATTTTCATGGTTTACACAGGAATTGAAAATCAATTTTTAACATTCAGAACATTTGTCGAGGAGTGCAACACCCTGTACTCTACGTTCAACTTGGGAATTCATAATTGAACATTCTATCGACAAAATCTCATACCTTGACGCAATTGAGAGAGATGGCTCGATTTTAAAACCCACAAAAAACCATCGGACGATATTTATCTGCCACCGACTTTCAAATGCTTAATTGAAGGTGAATCACTCAGATATGTACATGCAACAACAATATGGACTTCATAAAAAGGTCAATTTCTCAACGCAAAATCTTCAACAAAGAGATTACAAAAAGAAAGACATAGCTTGTATAAAAAAGAATGTAACAAAACGTCGGCCATCCTTCATCAACAAAAGTAAGAGTAATGATGTAACAAAATACTAGTCAGCACAACCTCATCAAAACCAGCCTAATCAAACAATGTGATAAGAATCTGGAAAATTATGAAGGGCGATTAAACGTTGGCCATGGTTTTCCAGAAAACCTATAATCACGTATAAAAGGAAGAAAAAGATACAATATATCCTCCTTCAAGCAAAATTCAAACACAAGGAGAGTACAAATGAACGGTCTGAGCAACAATTCACGCAAAATTCTGACCAAAACATAATGATTTTAGCATCTCTCTTTGATGAACAATGGCTACCATTAAAATGAGCATGTGGGAAAACAAAACCATTCAAGTGACTGAAGAAGGGACCCACTTTGGCCCGAAACGCTGCTAGGAGGAATAACCAACATAAAATCTTATTTCCGGGACCAAGGTCACATTACGAGGGTCAAAGCACTATCGATTCACTGGTTTCTCACCATTTTCCCTTATCACCAAACCACATTGATCTACTCACTATACCGTTTCACAAGCAAAGGTAGAACAGTGTGTGAAGTTGCCTTCATTTCCTTTATATCGATTCGATTTTTCAAACACAAACCATTTTAGTAATCAATAATCTCATAAGAGTTTTTTACATGTGTTGAACTTATTAGCTAAGTTTTGATACATTTATCTTTTATTTTAAGTTTATGGAATATTAATACAAATTGTACATTACTTTTATACTATCATTTTGTCCCGTAAATGGGCTATTGTACCAAGCATAGTAAACTTCATAATCGTCCATTTTGTAACTTTCGGTTGCCATTTTGGTTTTATGACGTCATCTTAATAATTAATTTGCATCAATTATCTGTTTTGTCTGTAATTCGGGGTGTTCATTTCAGTTCAGGTGATAAAATGCTGAAAACAGGCTTCATTAACAGTGTTTTAACATTTTTAGACAATGTTATGGCGGACATTTTGAATTTGGTCGGCCATTTTGGCTTGATGACGTCATCATAAGAATTAATTTGCATTAATTCAATGTTTTATTTATGTTTGAGAATGTTTGAGTCAATTTATTTACAAGAATAGTGAAAACTGGCTGAATAAACTGTATTTTACCATTTTTAAGCGTTATAATGGCGGCCATTTTAAATTTATGACGTCATCGAGCCTTTCCGGTGGCCCAAATTTTTGGAGCAATAGCTAATTTTGATCTACACACATATGTAAACCTCTGTAGCAAATTTGGCACTTTTGTCATCCGTGTAACAATCTTGCTGTTTTTTGTTGCTAAGCCACCTGACTATCATAGCTATTGTTATTAGTAAAACTTGCCTGTTTTGATATGCAGCTTGCAAGGACAATATTTTGCCACAGTTCATCGATCGCCCACACTTTGATTTGACCAGTGATAGCCACTGCTGTTTTCGGAACAGCTGCCTCGATTAGAAAACTTTTCTTGGCGGACAAATTAGATGTATTTCCATACCAGCGGGGCGGGAACTTATGGGCGGGGTGAGGGATGGGGCAGTCTTTCCTCATAAGCGGACGAGGCATTTATTTCTACTGCTCAGAGTGAAATTTGACAAAAAATAAGTTAAATGTAAAGTCTAACAGTGGGCAGTTGCCAGGGTAAGGACGGACGGTGAGTATGATTCAGTTTCTTTCGGGACTTTTAATACTCAACTGATAGACGGGAATCCGATAAAGGATGCCACTAAGGGATGCCAGTTGGAAGAACTTCTCAAGTTGGAAAATGGCAGATTTCCTGCCGGGAAATGGGGCGATTGTAAACTTATGAACGGAGAACGGGACATTTTTTTTCAGTTCAAATCGCAGGTGAATCGAGGTCAGTTACAAAGTCAGGGGGCAGTGAACCAAACCGTTTCAAGAAATTTCAACAAAAGGTGTTTTAGTGTTTTAAGTGTAAATAAAGTATTTGAAAATTGGGCAAAAAACCGAGATGTTGGCAGAGAAAGTGAAGTCTGTTCTCAACTGCCCTACTAAAGTTTGCTTTTTCAACCTCGTAGAGACTTCTTGACCCAAAACTTTCCCATATTAAACTTTGACTGGTTACAGTCGCCCTCTTTGAAATTAAAACAAAGTTTTTCCCTGCCCACTGACATAAAACAGATGCCCTCTTCCCCACACACTGATAGAAAAAAATGTCTGCCCTCCCTCAACGGAACCGCTTGCGAAGACCCTTTTCACTAACAGCTTTATTATGGTTGCCCCTCTTTTTTATTTGACACCGAATTTTAATTTTGTTCAGTAAACGTGAGTATATTTACTTTTAAAGACCACCTATCTTTACAATTGCTAAAAATCGGAAGTTTTTTCAGTCTATGCTCTGTACCGACGGAATGCCCGAAACACATAAGTCACTATCCATTCTGTCACATGCGCATTGTAGCATCAAAGAGTCACAGAGTGTAGTTGCTACGCATGCGTTATCCGTGTACATAATCATCTGGGTCACAGGTTACAGTTCGCAGAAGGTCAATTTTGATTCCACATCCATGCGTTCGGTCAACTGAGATCCCGTACGGTGAAACGGCGATATTCCCAACAAAACTGCATTCTATCATCAGCACTTGTCGAAACCACTGTGAACATAGACACAGGTAAGGTGAGATTCAGCCGTTTGTTGCGCAGACACTCGTTTCACGTGTTGATGATCGAGGTTGCTCGGTGTGACTGTGTCGCGACGACTTCGTTCGCTTTCCAGTCTGAAAGGAGCCTATGAAATTTGCATAAAAGTTCGTGTTAGAGAGCCTCGTTTTCGTTACGCTGACCGCCACTGCAGTGAGGGATAAAATACGGCGAAAGGGTAGTCTTTAAATATCGACGTGCAGCAAAACGTACAATAGCTAGAACTATAATTTTTGCTTTCAGTTGTAGCATACATACTAGTGATCTGTTTTCGTTGGGTAAACTCACAAAAGTTGAGAAGATTTTATTTAAATCGCTACAAAGTGGGTGGCGAGGTCGACCCGCCAAATGCGGAAGTAAACTTCACCTTTTTCGTAAAACAGCTCGATAATGACCTTAGAGGTCTTAAGCCAAGCCGAAAATTTCAGAAAATATTCATTTAACTATTATCAACATTTGGTGAAATTTTCATGACCGTGCGACCATGGACATGTATTTGCGGCAGTGTTGAATGTTGGCATGCAGTTACCATATCGCTGTATACGTAGATCTCGAGGGTCTATGAGTATACGAACACCCGTTACGCTACGTACACTCCACGCTGTTTACCGCGACCAAACCACTTGTAGTTCACACGGCGCGGGTGTTACACGATTAATCTTTCATTTTTTTCAAAGTTTACTCCTATAATCTCGGGTCACTGATGTTATATATAAATAAAGTATTTAATTAATGTCACATTATGACCATCAATACTTAAAAAAATTTTTTGCTAGTTACATGAGTTATAAAATGTGCCAGTGTAGTTCGAGCACGCACGGTAATGCTAGCAGGGATGGCCGCAACGCGCAGCTGTTTACCGGCTATCATTCTAGCCGCATCTATATTCACGTACTCATGTGCGGGATACAGAGTAGCCGTATTTATCCACGGAGATTTTTTGCAGTCGATGTTATTTCCTACAGTTTTTGTATGCTTGCTAGCTACTAGAATGCGAAAACGGAAAAATCACTCATAAACGAAAAAGCACTGCTAGTCAGTACGACGGGTGTCTACCACTATAGCTCAAAGCTGTATTAACGGCCATCTTGGAAATCGCAAAGGATTATGGGGCGACCGCAGTCCTGTTGGAGGGGCAAACCCGGAAACATGTCACTCAAGCCATAGAGTTCTAGCATACACATCGTATCAGATACTACTCTATTTACGATCATATCGTCTGCAGAACTATTAATTAAAGTTCAGATTTAAGTTCTTTTACTTGTTTTCTGTCGTGAAAAGTATTATTATTACCGTCCAGCCGTTTTAGAAGATTTTTGAAGACCCAAACGACATCGTGTGTTGCTCCATTGCCAGGGATGCCAAGGAAAGGCGCCGACTTATTTTTTTTAGTTGAATAAAATGTTCGTTTTGTTTGTGTTAGTCAATTAATCGAAATATCACGTTTCCAATTGAGTAAATCATAGACAGTCTCGATTCTTCCGTCTATCATTCGATATTTACTGACTTATTCTTTCTCTTTTTTGTGTTCGAAAAGCCTTCTTGATTAGGCCTACATCTCTCAACACGGGGCAATTGAAAATTCAAAGCCAAATACTTGGCCAGGTTGTATATTTTACGAGTTTGCTCTCATCAGCGGTCGCGATGAAAAAAATTACACAGTGTCAACTCTCTGAAGTCGGTATCATTGCTCCGTCATGTTTACTGTTGGTTGTACGACTAGTTTGACAGTCAGATATTTTCTAAACGATAAAATTTATATTGCCATTCAATATTTTACGCACGAAGTTGCATGTGCATTTAAATACGTCCATTCGGAAGCAAAAACCTTAAAATTTTACAGACTTTTGATAGTGATGACTTGCTCCAGGCTGTGAAATGTCTCCAGTTGGCGTTTTCCCGCTAAAAGATGCGATGTTACCAGCATTCGCGTTTAAAGGATAGATATTTAACACGACTGGAGTAATTAAAACAGAGTGATGGCATCGACCTGAAATCGACATCATTATCGAGCGTTAACCGTGAACCATTAAATAAATGTCGGCAAAATAAAACATAAAATAGCTAGACTTGTCACGAGAGAGAGGGGGTTACACAGTCGCTAAACAGATATCGAAAATGTACATGCTTTCCCGATATTTGATTAATGTGATAACGAGAGTAGAACAAATCCAAGACTGTTGAAGTTACCGTTTGTTTCAGAAGTTTGCTAAAGTTAGAATTATACTACCGAAAATGGTCGCCGTAGTCTACTGTTAAAAAAATATGTTCTTCAACACCACGTTTCTTATGATCGGTGATGTCAGATTTTATTATTTTCGTAAGTACAGACTAATGCACCGAACGCCTTTGGATTCTTACCTGCTTGTCAATCATTATATACAATTATATATTTCCACTTACTCGTAGTTTGAATGACAAATTTGTCGATCTCAAAAATGTTACCGTTCATGCAATAAATCTGTCATCACATAAAAAAACCATGTTTCGCGTAAATTTCATGATTATGGTCCTTTTTATTAATTTGACGATTGAATTGTTTCAGCGGTGTTAATTTCCGATTAATTAAACGATTTCAAATCGAAAATATTTTTTCTAGTGGAATTTAGAGCTGTTTTAGTAGTTCTGTAGAAGAAATGATCGGAAATAGCGGAGTATCTGGTACGATGTGTATGCTAGAACTCTACGGCTTGAGTGACATATTTTTGGGTTTGCCCTCCAATAAACGAATCACGAATCCCGAGCGCGCTGTGTATTATGGGATTGGGGCAAAGGTCAAGTGGGCATCAACCGACTCAGGCTTACGTAACTACGGTAAACAATACACAGACCGGCAACAATAATACGGAAGTTATCGTGCGAAACAGGTGCGTATCGATTATTTCTTCAGATTTACTCTCTATATTTTACTCACAACGACATTTACTTGTATCGCTGTCAGCTATTTAGCAGAATTATTCTTTCAAACCGAAAAAAAATTACTATTTTACACGGTTCCTAAGTCCGATGCGTCGCCGGGGCCCGGACGCCGGGTAGGCGTACGTTATCGTAGATTACGTTCGATGGTATTCGCACGTTGATTTGTACAAATGGAACCGAATCACAAAATAAATTTCTTTTTGATGTTTGTCGTTTCATAAATTGAGAAAACAAGTAAGATTTTGGCGATATTCTCCCCAAATATTTCCTTGAACGATCAACGTATTCGTAATGGATTTCCCGCCGTAACAAGTTACGGGTATCGACAGCTCGTTTTGGCGGTAAAACAAACACATAACTACCGAAGATCGAAATTTGGGTCTCGATCTTTGGCATAAATTCGTTAATATAAACATGTACCGTTAGTTATTTGTTTATTGGAATATAATTTATCGTATGATTTGTCGGTTTATAAAATTAAAAACTACACAAATTCGTAATGCAATGTGCTGTCATCAACTTATTTCGTTTCAAAAATAATAAGCTTATGAGCTAGCCAAAAATAGGCCTACGCACCGTATTTTTTCAAATCTTATAGTGAATTTTTGGGTAAGTCTTAGTTGATTGATTGGAAATATTCAGGACTAGGTTGGCGAGCTCAACATTAAGAATAATCATATTTAGGTTTTTAATCCACTCCCTTTCAAATTTGTTGTAGATTACAAACATGGCAGAGATAATTAGTTATCGGACCATCAGTATGTGGAGAGTACCGGCACTGAAAGACTACCTCCGCAAACGAAATATGAAAACGTCAGGCAGGAAGGATGAGTTAGTGGCCCGAGTTTTTGCCGCCATGGAACAAAACATACCAGAGTCACCGACGGCTTCGGAAATGTCGGCTGAGAGGCATCTGTTTCTGGTGTCTCTTTTGACGACCCCAGAAGGGAACATTTTACCAGACCCTATGTCACTTGGAGATGGTTGGGTTGGTGAGAAGACCGTGGAATGGAAATGTGGCCTTCCATCTTCCTAAGCGATATTACCATGTACATTATGGCGAACCACCCTGGCAACGACGTACCTCTACAGCAACGTCTCTTGAATGAGTACAAGGAAGGGAAAGCATACAGGCTGTATACTGGTGGCTGGTTGAAAGAAATATTTTATCACGCAGTATCCCAGCATTCAGAATATTGCTTTTTGAAAGCAAACTGCTGCCACACCATGAAGATTGGTGATGTTCCTCACACAGTTTGGATATGTGTAGTAAAGAAAACTGGTGATATAAAAAGTGCCTATTGCTCTTGTACTGCCGGGTAAATATTCATCCACTCGTTCACTCACTCACTCACATTCCCTTATACACGCATTCATTGTATTAGTGTCATCCACCTCAAACAATTATAAAATTGTCTCTAAGCAAAATACTTAAATATCGTCTCTGACATGTCTTGAAATGTTTCGTTCTGGTTCATACCTTCCATCCTATCTAAGACTATTTAGTAATATACTAAACTACAATTTTGCTATTATTCTAGTAATTTACCAACAATCCCTTTTTTTTTCTTGTTACATTTCGCAGACTAGGATGTTCATGCATTCACATAACAGCGATGTTTTTTCGTGTTGAAGCGGCAGTCAGAACAGGCCAGACAAATGTAGCATGTACGTCTAAACTGTGCCAATGGAATATCCCAGCCAAGAAAACGCATATTGAACCATTGCGTGTGAAAGACATGGACTTCAAAGTCTCTAAATTCAGCAAAGGTATTTTCACTAACATTCTATTGTTATTTTGTATCTATGTATTCAGTAGACTGTAAGGCCCAGTTGTGTTCTGGCGCTCCGTGCCAAGTCCCCAGGACCCTGTTTTTGGGGGGACCTCCCGCACACGACTGGGATTTGCAGTCTATGGATTCAGTACTTTCAGCCAAATATGTGTCGACCATATTCCTCCCGGCACTAATGATGCATGTTTCTGAAAATTATGTCGTTATTTTTCAAACATATTCCAGTCATTCGGAGTATTAAAGATGTCATCAACACCAAGTGGGGATAGTGACGATATTGTTATACGATTGTACATATTACTCTCAAATTTTACGATATAACAAATCTCACGTACAAAAAGTTAACGGAACAACGCAAGAAGTCTGTTTATGGATCTCCTCCATAAGAGAATAAAACTTTCTCGAAGATATTAATCATTAAAGTGTTTTGTTTACAGTTGCTTCAAGACCCCTTGTTGACAGGAGTCGAAAACAGTTTCGGCCTGACGGATATATACCGGAAGAAAATGAAGATGTCAGACGTTCCAACCTGCTTGATATCTTGCAGACATCAGTCCCCAACGGATGTTATAGAGCCATGAGGGAAAATAAATTCCAAGTAGGAGGTGGAGCAGAACTGTCGGACTCTGTTGTGATTGATGCGATCTCTGAAGAAACAAAATCGATTTTGTTAGATGATCCAAAAGCTATCGAGGAAAATGAAATTTTAAAGCTTGCAAAGTTATCCGATACTACAGATGAATTTCTTTCCAAACTTAAGAATGTAAATTATAGTGATTATGATATTCATATGTTGGAAAGCAAAACTGTGGGTCAGCATTGTAATAGTTTATGGCGTAATCAACGTATTGGAAGACTAACTGCGTCTAAGTTTTATTCGATCTATACAAAGGTGAACACAATCAAAAATCATCCAAATAATTTACATAACATTGACTTTCTCTTAAAAACAATATTAGGACATGATGTTTCCATTGACACTGTTGAATCTGTGAAGCATGGTCGAACACTTGAACCCGAGGCAAAGAAAGCGTACATCGAGCTGATGAAAAGTAAACACGAAGGATTCGGTCATAGGGAGTGTGGTCTGTTTGTCGATAAACATAAGCCTTATCTTGGTGCTTCACCGGATCTTGTTGTGAGCTGTAAATGTTGTGAAGTAGGATTAATGGAATGTAAATGCCCCTTCCGAATTCGCCATTCAGTTCCATCCGTGTATAATTTAGATTACATACAATTAGACGATAGTGGAAGTATTAAATTAAAAAGAAATCACCTATATTTCGCACAAATTCAGGGTCAGATGGCCATTACCGGCACACAATGGTGTGATCTATTCATATTTACTTTCGCCGGGAATCTTACACTTCGAGTTAACTTCGATGAGAAATATTGGTCAGACCTTGTGACCAACCTCGACTATTTTTTTAATACATATGTAGCTAATGAATTATTATCCTCTTGTGTTTGTAATTGAAGAGTAATATGGGAGAGACAGTGTATTTAAACTTTCACAGGAGTTATTAAGTTTACGTTCGTACCAGAAAATAAATAAAATGCGACAAGTGTTTTTGAATTTGAAATTAATACAGTGTTTATTTCGTTACTTACAATATACAAGATAAGAATAACTTTTTCTATTTACATGGTCCATACAGCAGAACTAAGCTTACATACACAGTTTTGGATAAGTGTTGCAGATTGCTGAACATATCACAACGATGTCATCAGCTTTATCCAAAAGTGTGATTGGAAATTCATTTTTCAAAATTTTGAATGTTTTCAACCTTCTTATGGCTTTTTCAACAAAAATCCTCAAATTCGCAATTTCTTTTGTTCGTAGAACGTCACGCCTGGACATTTGTTCGTCACCTCGTTTGCCAGGGGGTATGTGAAGATGACAGTGTCTCAGTAATAGGTCATCAGCAATAGTGAAACCTTCTGTCTGCCATTATTTCGTCATTGTATTGTAGTATGTCGTAGAACCCGCTCTGTCTAGTCAAGTACACGTCAGACGTTCTCCCACCCCATGTCTCAGATACAAAATTGAACATCCCACATGGCATAATAGAAACTAAAAATTTAATTGTCTCGTGATGTTTGTAATCAGAAAATGTGGCTGCACGCACAACTGGGTCCTTTGGTGCTTCAATGAAAACTTCCGTGCAGTCTATTATGTATCTAACATTCTTATACTTTGATTTTCTAAATTTCATGGGACAGTGTTGACTTGCCACTTCTCTCGGAGGGTTGTAAATAAGGCATTTTAGTTCACGGGCTAAAAATCGCAACCACGTGTTGATGATATTACTAACAGTACTTAAACTTATACCGAAACGATCAGCAAGATCTGAATTAGTACTGCCAAGACGCAATTTCATCAGTGTTAGAAGGAATTCATCCTTTTGTCTGAGTCGGCGACTTGGTCCAGATTTTTTTTGTGTCCGTGTAAACCTATGCACCTTGGTTGACAGTTTACTTGGACCCCTCCAGTATTTAAGTTTCGAAGCCTTACTTTGAAGGACTTTATCAAACAGGCTGTCGAAAGTTTTTCTGTTTGGCAATCCTGTAAAAAGTTTTGTTTTTCTATCATCAGAAAGGTTTAAATGACTGAAGGGCTGTTTGATTTTGTCGTTGAGTTTTGTTTTCAAGTTTTGAACTTCTCGTTTTAATATACCTGTATATTGTCTCAGCAAGTCTATCTCCCTGTCTTTAGCTTTCAGTTTCTCGGTGCATCTTTCGTTTATACATGTGCTGGGTTCACAAGGCGAAGAACAATAATCATGATCGTTATTGTGAGTTGTTATTGGCGATGACGATGTAATTGATGAAATTTTTGCAGAGTGTAGTGGAGCATCACTGGATGTTGGCAAAGATGCGCATTCGCTATTTCCATCACTGTCATCAGACTTGACGACAACAATCCTGTTCACTGGCTTCCGTCTGGAATTGATGATTTGTCGTCTAGTATAAGTATAGCCGAGGTATAGGGTAGGGTCTGGGTGTTCTTTCGTTGGTGTGCCGTCGATGAAATGGCGAGAACAAACTCTAGAGTACCTGTTTGGTTTCCAGTTTTTACCGTTACCATCTTTTCGATTGATCAATCGTTGCCATCTGAGTCTACCCGATTCATCTTTGAGACCCGTTGGAAACGGGAAAAGGGTGAATGGTGGACGACAATTGCACCGCCCCTGTCCAAATAAGCAGTTGTGACTCGAGCAAACCTTTGCCATCCATTTTTCTAACCTGACGCCACTGTTTCCACAGCCGACTACACAACAATTACGATGTCCTGGCATTCTGAAAGGAAAGCATTTTAAAAGTTTAGTCACAAAGCAATAGATTGAAAATACACAATTTTCCGTTCGTCTGTTTAAACATTATTTATGGCCAAAAATATGACCAGGTCATACAATATACAACTCGAAGGAGCACTTTGGAATTAAGTGACTTTTATGAGGTTATGGAGGATATGCCAAAGATCGAGACCCAAATTTCGATCTTCGGTAGTTATGTGTTTGTTTTACCGCCAAAACGAGCTGTCGATACCCGTAACTTGTTACGGCGGGAAATCCATTACGAATACGTTGATCGTTCAAGGAAATATTTGGGGAGAATATCGCCAAAATCTTACTTGTTTTCTCAATTTATGAAACGACAAACATCAAAAAGAAATTTATTTTGTGATTCGGTTCCATTTGTACAAATCAACGTGCGAATACCATCGAACGTAATCTACGATAACGTACGCCTACCCGGCGTCCGGGCCCCGGCGACGCATTGGACTTAGGAACCGTGTAAAATAGTAATTTTTTTTCGGTTTGAAAGAATAATTCTGCTAAATAGCTGACAGCGATACAAGTAAATGTCGTTGTGAGTAAAATATAGAGAGTAAATCTGAAGAAATAATCGATACGCACCTGTTTCGCACGATAACTTCCGTATTATTGTTGCCGGTCTGTGTATTGTTTACCGTAGTTACGTAAGCCTGAGTCGGTTGATGCCCACTTGACCTTTGCCCCAATCCCATAATACACAGCGCGCTCGGGATTCGTGATTCGTTTATAGCACTGTGGTCGCCCCATAATCCTTTGCGATTTTCAAGATGGCGGTTAATACAGCTTTTAGCTATACTACGTGTACGGCTGCAGACAGTGATAAACGTAGCCCTTCTGTCACCGTAGTGTTTTTTTCCCATTTGCACTGTCCACGACTTTACCGAGAAGCCAGCCAGGCAGATTGTGTTGGCCAGTGAGGTAACACAAGCTTGCAGTCTTGCTTCCTCGTCACAATCATTGAAAACATAAACAGAACCGTAAAAATCTGCCAAGTTAGCCGGTGAGGACCGAGAAAGAGCTGAAAGAGTCTACGTGTACACTGTACGCTGGTCGCCATGTTAGATTTAACACATGAACGTCGCTGCATAGTCAACTTCAACGAGACTTATTTCAAAAACGGAGGCTTAAGCCACTGAGATTTTTTCAGATCGTATGGACCTACTCAAGATACGTCCCCTCCCTACTTCTCATGGAAATTTGACTTTGGATATGCTTTTGCGGCAGTGTTTAGTGAACGGCATTTTCGGTCGCTCGAAAACCATGAAAATAAGGCTAACGCAAAAACGAATCGATAAAACCCCATAAAAAATCATCGGCGAACACTAACTAAGAGTACAATTCAGCCGCTAACTGGAAACAGGACGGATGCTAAACGAAGGCTGAGATATCTGCGGATAAAATTCTGGCGAAAAATGCCATAACCGTCACTCACTGGCTAGAGGGCGCTGTTCGAATTTGAACTAAATCCCTAATTATGCATGCAAATGAGGTACCTCCTTTCAGACTGCGCTTTCCAATCATAGACCTTTTAAGGTCATGTCATGATGTCGAGACTGCATTCGTGAAAATGCCGGTGACAACTGGTAGTTGTACAGGTTTGGCAACGTTGAACAGATTCCTCGCTGTTCGCAGCTCGCGGCTGACTTGACAGGCAAAGAATTTCACATGACAACGATTCAGAGCAAAGTTAGACGGTAGCCCCCGTATGCTTTCCACCCACCAAGATGCATGAAGGTCACACTGCTGTCTCCATGCAGTCACACACAGCTGATCATTCATTTAGTTTTTAGCTCCATGTTCATACACATGTAATAGGATTTGACATATGTTGTTAAATTGGAATTATGTCACAATGTTATCAACAGTTACTATTCCGTGTGATACAAATGTGAAAAGTTTATCACTGAACGAGTTTTATTGTTACAGGAAAGTGGAATAGATTATTACTCCACTTTTCCAGTGTCACACAAAAAGAAACGGCCCTTAAAAGGATTATGGAGTATTAATTTTATAGATCTTGCTATATTCTTGAAGAACACTGATTTGTGCTGACCCTCCAGTAGCCTTCCCACTGTTAAACAGTTTGCTTATTGTACAACTTGGATACTTTGTTGTCCTCTTGAAAGTGCTCAGTTTTGTACTCTGTCCAATTTTGGAATGTACCATACCACACTGTCTGCTAGTGTGAGTTGAGTATAATAAAGATTGATTGATTGATTGATAATTCTTTTGGTAGATTTGTATATTGTCCCAAGAATGGGACTGGAGAACATTCCATTGAATCACTAGTATCAGTGTCCCTTTGACCTTGAAGGCCAATTCGGACCAGATCAATTTGCTTTGTCGCTTGTCAAAAGCGACAAGGAAAACATTTGGTATTTCCCCAAATCTGATGCCAGTCTGATCACGGAATATAAGTGTAGGAATATTGAGATTAACCTCTTCGACAACTTTCATTTTTTTGTGTGTAAAGTGTATTTTAGAGGCCTGGCATGGCCAACGCACAGAAACCATGGAACTTCTCCTGGGTTGAGGAGAAGAAGGTGGCTGGTCTAGCCTTTCCCAATCAGCCCAGACATCTCCAGTACCTCAAGGAGCAAGGAATCAAACACCTGGTGACGCTGACGCAGAGAAGCCCCAAGTTGGACACCTGCCCAGAGATCCAGTGGCATCCAATCAAAATGCCTGATTTCACAGCGCCCTCTCCAGACCAAATAAATGAGTTTTTGAAGATTGTTGAAGAGTCCAATGCAAAAGGCGAGGTTAGGAGTCTCTTTTTAAGCTACCTTTTCTATTAATTTTCTTCTGTCTGTAAATTTTAGTTTCTTTCTCAACTCCCAAAGTGTTATTGAAATGCCTAGAGCTCAACCTGCCACACAGCAACCGTACATGTCTGAATTATGTCTAATGTCATCGTTGATAAGTGAATTTTAGTTCAGACTAATTCATTGTCTACAACATAACACTATATATTATTCCCTAGGCATGGTGTTGACAAGGTCAACTGATCCGTAAACTACTGTGTAACGCTTTGAATAAGCTGCATGCATTTTTAACGTATACAGATTTTCATTGCAATCGGCATGTTTTTAATTTAGCTAAAAAACATCCTGACGATGGTAAATATGGGAAAAAATGTAAATTAGCACCATCTTAAATAAGTGAATGGCTAGACTTGGCTAACTTTGTTAAAAAAGGATGGAGACATGTATGTTACTTGAACTGAAGAAGAATTATATTGTGTATACCTTGAGTTCAGAAATATTTTTCATCCTGACAAGAAAGTCGAGGTTTTCCAGGCCTTTTAGTTGACATTCTGTTCCTTTAAAGCTCAGTGCATGTCATCCCTGCCAGTGATTGAAGAATGTTACGTAAAATTTGCATTATTGTGTCATTTTTATATTGAATGGAAAACTTCCATCTTTGGATTTTGAAGTTTTAAACCAAAGGACACATTGTGTGAACTCATCAAATTTACAGCTGTCGTAGATTTTAATGATGGGATCATCTTCGATTTCTTAATTGTGTGTATTTCCAGATCCGTGCAGAGGGTTGTGTCAGATGGGATTTCTTAACAGCTGGGTGCAAAGTTTGTTTTATGATTTTATCTGAAAAGATGCGGCAGTAAAATTGCCTGACCCACATCAAACAATAGTGATCTAATTTTTCTTTTCAGGCTGTAGCAGTTCACTGTGCCCATGGCAATGGGAGGACAGGCACCATGCTGGCGTGCTACTTAATCAAAACTAGAAAGATATCTGGCCAAGAGGCCATTGACCTTATACGAGAATTGCGACCCGGCGCCATCGAAGTCCCCGAACAGGAACAAGCCGTCATTCAGTTTTACCAATATGCAAAGTCCAATTTTATGATATGATACATGTACATCTGTAATGACATTTTTAGGGAAGAACACAAAGGGACAATCTGTTTTTTTATGACAAAACTTACAGTTCTTTCGTGGTCCCACAGCTTGTTTTGAAACTTACAGAGAAAATTAACTTTTCCGTGTCTTGTTTTCGTGACAGCTGGAAATTTAATTTTGTACCATCGAGTTTTATGAGAGAATGGTGGCCACTTTGAAATCAGTAGAGTCAAGAGAAGAGTCGAGTTAATTTAGTTCACTGATCTGAATACCCATTGCTGCCATTGTCAATGTAATAATACGTACCGAAAATACTGTGAACACTCATAGGATCTCACTGGAATTATCCAGTCTGGCTCTCAGGGTATGTATTACATGTAATTCATTATGCTACCGAATATTTCCAGCAATGAAAGCAGTTGAGATGGTTAAGTTTTGTATAGCATACTGTGTGTAAAAGATTAAAACGACCATTTTTATAAGCATATTAGCACTAAAATATAAACCTTCCTTCTATTTATTAAATTAAATTTCCCTAGGAGCAAATGTTTCTAATCTGTTTGCAGTTCTCTGAAGGAAACAGTTCCTGTTTTCTGACTTTATTCATTTTCTGCAGCACAAGAGACTTTTGTATATCAAGCACTATAGGACAAAAAATCTGCTATAGTTTAAGGCAATTTAAGTGAATGGTAGACTAGATGATCCATCCATCACTAGTAAACATTTCCTGTGCTCCTAGGGGGTCACATGATCACATGGGGAAGGAGCGCCCTCTAGCGACATAGTTTCCATTCAAAGTCAAGCATGCCTCGCGCATTTCTCTGCAGTCATAACCATGACCAAAATGGCTGCCAAAATTGCACACTTGGAAGTCTTTCTGATCTATTAAAGAATTAAAATGGGTAGAAGTAAATTACGGGTGATAATTGTTCACTGTCCGCTTCTCTGTAGACAATTTCATCCATGAATTGGATTTTGATTTTAGAATCGCATTTTAGATGTCACCGACATTTCATTTTCAAAGTATTTTTTAACATTCGATATTCTTTCCATTATGGCCAGCAAATAATGACATTTGTAAACGCATACATTTTTTGGGGGGTCCTTAAACTACAGATGCTGTTCGCAGTAACGAAAATATTGTCTTCCTGTACGTTAATACGAACAAAACACAGGATACCTGGAGGTGGAGGGCTTAATCTGTGCTCACCACCAACATGTAAACTATTTGTGGTGTAATGCCAAATTTACATTACTCTCTTCAGTATTTTTGAAGCAATTAGCAAATTTAGTGCCCCGTTTTGTTTTTGCAGAAAAATATCTGTTTATTTTGTAATGACAACTGTCCTGTTACCCAACATAATTTAGGCTTTTTGAATATTTAAAAATTAGTGTTTTTCCCACAAATGTGTACATTCTGTTCTTTTTCTTTTCAATTATATGTAATTCAAGTCAGGATTAGCTCTCTTCATCCAATTTTTACATAATGACAGTGTTTTATTAAGTCAGGGTACCCATCAAATGTTTCAGGGTTCCCCAGTCAAGTTACTGGGGCTCTTTCTGTTACATCAATGCAATCCTGTACGGGGACAACAGAAATGGTACAGGTGTTCGTATACCGTTTACTGATCTTCCCAAATCTAAGCAAAAACACTGAATGATCCATTTATATTTCAAATGTGAAATACTCAGATTTACACAAGCTCTCAGGTGACGGTTCATACGCCCAGCAACAGGCATGCTCAGGTCTTTTATGGCACTGTGGAATACTTTATTTTCACTTGGAATTTACTTTCGCTATTTTCGCTGGACCTTTTTTCTGCTAAAATAAAATCCAAGTGAAAATTTTAATTTTCTATACTTTGCATGTGGTCAGACTAGATGAAGTGAAAATAAGATCACAGTGAAATATTGAAGATCCGTTTTCTACAGAAAAATAAAACTGTACACAAAGCAAATTCGCTTGAATTTTTGTCTTGCTGACAGCTCACTAAGGCAAAAAAAAAAGTTTCTGGTCCTTGACATTCAGCACAAGTGATGCAGTGACGCAGTTTTCTTTCTTTTTTTTCCTAACAATGCTGGTGTGGCACCATTGATGCAACAGCTACTGTCTTTTATCACTGGCTGAACAATACTTTGTTTTCTTTTTCGCGTTTTGGACATGCAAACAGGGATATCAAGGATAGCTATATTGATGAGTATGTAACATCCAAAAAGACATGACACGCAGGTTCTGAAATGATGCGTGTGGTGACCAGAAACAATTTTCTTTTGCCCAAGTGATTCATCGTTTCAACGGCGGTAGTCTTTACTTAATGGATGAATGTATTCTTGGTGAGCAAGAAATACCTGGATCTGAAGCTTGAAGAAGGAAGAACGGATTCTCAAGTCACTTGTTCCATTACAGGAAGACAGGCAATATCGGGAATTAAGAAACAAAGGCAAGACACGCTTGAATTTCAGTTTTGACTTCTATATTCTTTAGTATCTGGTTAAAACTGTCTCACTACATACAGTCAATCTAAAATCCAGTATGCTAACTTCTACATGATGTAGCAAATCAGAGACAAACAAATGCCCCCTAAGGTATCTCCTCAGTTTTGTAAACTAAAGAATGTGTCCCCTTTTACAAGACTTAAATAGTTACATATAACATAAAACTTTACACAGCACAACAAAGGATAAATAACTACATATTTTTCTTTCAAATAATTCAAATCTGATTTGCAAATCATACAAAATAATCAGCTTACATAGTGGCACCCCTTTTTCTTGTTCATTGGAATGATCAGCCATTGATATGACCTGAGGAGATTCCACTTGGACGTGAAGGGAGGGATAGGGAAGCAAAAAAAATCAAAACTGTTTTCTGACAAAAAATCTTAGAAAAGTGGACTGATTAAAAGCAGACATGTCTGTATATAATTATCTGATATGTAAGAACAGAATTATTTTGAGAAAAAATTTCTTCCAAGTATGAATAGTTTCCTAGTTCTAAAAACAGACTCTTCGTAAAGATTTACATTTTATAAAGATTTACTGTTAATCAGAGTTTTAGAGTATGGAATATGACATTTCAATGTGATGATCAGATTTGATGTACATCCTAGTGATCCACTTGATTTATTCAAAATATCTTGTTTTTTATCTCATATCTAGGGGGCTTTATGCAAATAAGCATTTGTACCATTTGCTTTATTCAAATTGATTTTTTTATCTCATGTCTAGGGGGCCTTATGTGAATGAGCATTTGCATTTTATTCAAATGTAATACTTTTTATCTCATATCTAAGGGGCTTTATACAAATAAGTATTTGCATCCACTTGCTTTTTTCAAATTAATTCACTGTAAAACACTTTTGATCAGCTGCATGCAAACTGCAATCAGCGAGTTTTTAATTTAGCTAAAACAACATCCTAACCATAGTACATATGGTAAAAAAAATTAAATTACTGGCATCTTAAATTAGCGAATTGACCTATTCGCCAAAAAAGGATGCTTCCCAAAAAGACACTTTTTATAATGATTTGTTTTTTATCTCCTATCTTGGGGGCTTTCTGCAAATAGCCATTTTTGTCTAAAGACAACTTTCATATACATTGACAGCCAATGAAATGACATTTTCACACATGATGAATCATCTTGAAGCAAACATGACTCAGCAAAGAAAGTGTTCTGCTTCTAATCATTACACAATTTTGATTGTTGGTGCTGTGATTGGGCTCAATCTGTGCACACCACCAACATGTAAAGGGTTTGTGGCTAAATGCCAAAGTTGCAAGTTGACAGTATAGCTATCCATGACACAGAAATCAAAACAAGAATGCTCATTGGCAAACTGTTACATACAATAAAACAATACAGTGTCTCTCTCTTTCTCTATTCTTTTCACCAGTATTGTCATTGTTGGATGGATAGTAAATTTACATTTGTGCTGACTTTGTGTGCCAAGGAGTGTGTCTTAACAACTGTCCCTCCAAAGTGGAGGAACCATGTCAAAAACAAAGAGTTGTTCGAGGGTAAGGGCATGATGAAAATGATAATGCCACCTTTTTGAACACCAGCATGACATCTTTCCCTTCATTTGCTCAATGAAAGGGATAAGAAAATAGGGCAAAATGATCTTTGAAAACAGAAGTCAATTCTTAGGTTGAAGTGTTGTGTTTGTTTTGGCCTTTTCTACATTACGTCAATGCTAAACAAATGTAGACAGAAACATATACAGAAAAAATAAACTTCACACAAGTGAATGTTTTGCCAGCCTAAAATAATAAATTGGCTTACGTCACAAATGAGTCACCTTGAGCCATTCCAAAACAGTGAATGCAATAATCTGTCAGTCACTCAAATATCTGACAGGAAACACCAATCACAGTGCATTTGAGCATACTTAATATGGTATTGCATGCGAGGCATGCAGTCCATCCATTGGACTAAAAATAGCTACTCTGACAGTATAAACACAGGGTCTCGTGAATGGCCAATTAAAAGAAAATAGGTTAATGTTATTTGACCTAGTGTTGTGTATGAGCCTTATTTTCCTTGTCCTGTTCTCTTTCCCTATGTTTCCTCCCTCTTTGAGTCATGATGGTTCGGAAGTGTTATTATATATGCAGTATGCAGTGTGCCCTCCTATGGTGAACTTTTAGCATGCCTTATAAGGCAGAATACCAAAGTTCACCAAGGGAGGGCGCACTGCATACTACATATACGGAAACAGCGGGAGAAGAGAACAAAGAAAAAAAAAGCTTGTACACGAAACTTGGTTTAATAGCATAATTCTATATCATCTTTTAATCGGCCATTCACGAGCCCCTGTGGTATAAACCTAGGACAGACCACCCATTTTATCACTTGACCACCTACATTGTTACCGCATGTACATGGGCCTCTCCCTATGGCAATGTTTTCAGTGCTAGCAATGGACAACTAATTTGGTAAATTTAATTGTACATAATGTTTGACTTTACAATGTGCTTGAAGTGGATACACTTACTGCAAAATCACAGTTAAATTAAAAATATTTTTAAATGTTACCTAAATTTGAAAGCCCAAAATAGTAAATGTCTATTGTCTTGTGTCACAATTTGTTGCTGTCTTTTTCCTGTAATATTTTTGTGCTTACATTTTATTCCTGTTTAAATACAATTGTAAATATACTTGGTGTATGAAACTACGAATCAAGAATTTGTAAAACGTAGAGATGAAAAAAATCACTACAGAGGCAGCAGCGATGAAGACATTTTTGGTGCTATTGCACATAGACATTAAAACGATTACAAAATCTGCACCAGACTCGGTCTGGTTCAGAAGCGAATATGTACAAACATATTTTTTTCTTTTTACAAGATTACTTTTACAATAAAAGTGAGCACACACGTTTTTTGTCCTGCTTACTTTCAACTATAGGAAAATAAAAACAAAAGGTTGCAATTTGCAACATTGCCTGCCATGAGGGCACTCCATCTAAAGCTGTGTGCCCTCAAAGTCAAATTGATGCACTGCTGATACAAAGTTCTTTCTCACCATCGAACATTTTACATTGTACCATTAGGCTTAACCCTTTCACCACCATGGTTTGGCCCAAACCCATTGTTATCAATGGTGATTGTGGACCTGTTTACAGGGAATTGGGGGTGAACAGCTTAAAAGCTTACTGGTATTAGCTGATGCAAATTCCGGATATTTGTATGTGATACTAGTATGAGAGAGTTCAGTAATGTTGTAAAGCTAGAATGCACATCAACCAAACGTGTAGTAAATTGAATCTGCTATCTCGTCAACTGTTCCACCGATACCACTGAGAATTTTCATCGCCCTTTCGTAATGGAAACAGTTAACAGAGACAAAACAATGAAAATGGTTCTACTAAAAAGTTTTGCCGAATGCTTATCTTAAGTTACAAAAAAGTTAAATACAACGCTTTGCATGTTTTCTATAAACATATGTCACAAAACAAATTTTAACAAGTCACCACTGTTGACAAACAAATTTTGAACTTACGAAGTATGCAAAAATTATTACAGCATTGAGGGGAAAGAATTATTCAATATATAATTTCGATGACAAAGTCTACAAAGAGTTGAATGGACTTGAGTTAATGCTTAAATGTGTCCCACTGTTTGGGGCAGACATGTAAAAACACCTTTCTTTAGTAGTCATTAAGAAATTCTGTGATTGGCTTATTCTGTCTTGTATACAGAAAAGAAGCTGCACAATCAGCACAGGTTTCAGAAAAAAGAACCCAGAGTATTATCATAAAAGTAGTACCGTAATGATTGCATCACTAGGCATAATCACACAAAACCTTACGCCAAGCCGCCTTGTCATGTTAAAATAGTTCCTCTTGCCTCATACTGTGTATGTTCATGAATACACACTGGGGACAGATTGTGAAAAATGAGCCCATTTTGAAGTTCAGACAAGACTGAATGTTTTGTTTTAACCGTATTATTTTCATGAACTTGACTATGTCATTTTGAACTCATGAAGTGACACAATGGCTTTTCAGCATTTTTCAATGCAAGCCACAGATGTTAGTATTCAGCAATTCAGTAGTCTAATCTGAATAAGGAACATTCATGTAAATTTTTCCAAAAGTAATTTCAACCTTTGGTACATCAAACAAAATCAGAATGAAAAGTCAAGGTCATTAATTTTTTAGGAACACACCACCTATTAAGTCTCTTGAAAGACGTACAATGCAGCATAGAGTTTTCTGTCATGAAATTTTTCTATTCTTTCACCCTGTTACTAAAACATAGGGCCAAAGTCCCTGAAGCTACTATAGACATGGATACAAAATTAAGTATTTCCTTACTGTATGAAATTATCTCACTAAGGTCATCCTACGGACAAGTAAACTAAATATTAAAGCTGTCTGACCAGCGGTTTTGAAAGAACAAGCAACTCAACAGTTGACAGAGCTCTGTTGAGTTATGTAGAGAATAACCTTTTGTGACACATGTATTGATGAAGAAGGTGGATATCTTTGATTAACATTGTAAGTTCTGTTTAATAAGTGAGACTGTACATACTCAGAGAAAGCACACTGAAGAGACAAAGGTTTGAAACTTAAGGTAGCTACATACCTTTTAGACACTTTCAGATTTTTATTTTTTTCTCAATTGAACAAGTCCCAAACCCCAATAAAGTATACATTTTCTGAAAGCCCTGATATAGAGCTATCCGACCAAGCACAGTACAAGGTCGTAATTTGCATAGGAGTCACGTGACAAGCGTTTTGCTGAATCTTCCAAAAACCGGTTTTTCCCGCCTTATGCGAACACGCTGCAAGATTTCCGGTTGGAATTTCTTCATTAACAAGCCTTGACAAAATCCTTCAAAACCGTGTCTGGGATTTTCTTTATATGCCTTTGTTTTTTTTTAATGCGCTCTTAAAGGTGTTAGATGAAGGTGCTTTTCAAGGAATTTTAATTATCGGGCCATATAATTTGAATGGAGCCTCCGGGAAAAAATCGCAGACACGGTTTTGAAGGATATTGTCAAGGCTTGTCAATGAAGAAATTCCAACCGGAAATCTTGCAGCGTGTTTGCATAAGGTGGGAAAAACCGGTTTTTGGAAGGTTCAGCAAAACGCTTGTCACGTGACTCTTATGCAGATAATGACCGTGTACTGTGCTTAGTCGGATAGCTCTATATCAGGGCTTTCAGAAAATGTATACTTTATTGGGGTTTTGGACGTGTTCAATTGAGAAAAAAATAAAAATCTGTAAGTGTCTAAAAGGTATATAGCTACCTTAAGAAGTTCAAGGTCATCAAAAGCATTATAGGAATCATGTTACTCTTTCATTGCACTGTTTACACAGATTGCATAATTGCTATAAATAGCACATGAGGAATCTTTATACAGCCCAGCTTTACCATAAAAACCCTATCACTTTGACCACTCTTTTAATTGACCACTCTATTTTTTTCCTCAAAAAGTAATTTTATTTTATCCTTACCAAGTCAACCATAAATGGAAATTAGAACTTTCTCTATCTCTATCTCTATCTCTATTGACTATTTTGAGCAATTTCTTTTAGATAACATACAGGGCACAATAAATGACGGTTCAGAATATGTCAAAGTTGGGATTCAGGAAAGTTGCCTTTACATGTTTTAATCCTCCAAGATGGTAAGCATTTCACTATGAATTGTCAAAAAAAGTTGAACTTTCTGATAATTCTACACTAAAATTATTTTGGCTTTGATGATTTCCTAATTAATTCAATTATTTAAAATCATATTAATTATTTTTTTCTGGGTGAATTGATAGGGTTTATACAGTACAAGAATTACATACAATGTAAGTCAAATTTTGACCAAAAATGACAAAAAAATTCCTTAAAATACAGATTTGCATATTTCATCACAATTTGAACAAGTCTAAGTTGGGTTACCCCTAGGGACCTGTATACCAAATAACAAAGCTGTCTGACCAGCGGTTATGAAGAAGATTTTTTACCAAAAACACCTTTTTTGGCATTAATTTGCCTATTTTCAACAATATCAAAAAATTAAAAAAAATAGTTTCTCAAAATCATATTTTTCATCTACACAACAAATATCAAATCAGTAAGTACTGCGGTTCTCAAGATATTTGAGTGGACGGACGCCTCACAAACGGACATACATACATACATACATACATACATACATACATACATACAGACTGACGACGGACGCCGGACGGATACCCATCCCAATAGCTTCTATAGACTATAGTCTATAGTAGCTAAAAAAGTGGATTGAACCATTTTAATGTAACGTTTAGACTGTAACAAGATTTGGCTGTAAATGAGGTATCATTACATCCCAATGCCTGGCAAAATTTGATGTTGAAAAATGGTTTTCAGTCATGGACTTGTGGAATTATTTTTCTTTCTCTAGGTGGAATTATAAAATTGTTATCTTTAAGATAGAATGTGCCTCAGGGACAGATATTCAGACTCAAAATTCTACAATTCTCTTCTGATCTACCTCTTGTGGGGGTTCATTTTAAAGCTCTTGGCGTAAGAAAAATTTTCTCTATCTTAGGTTTTCAAAAATTGAAAATTTCGTTTTTCTCCATAGAGTTGACACAGGGATGGCGGCCATTTTGAATTTCAAATATCGGCAAATGTCAGGTAGTTTGTTTCTCCAGTATCAAGCTTTGCACGATGACCCACCATTTTCATTCTGGATTTTGAAAGAGAATGGTTGAAAGATTCCTTGAGGAAAGTTTGAGCAAAAGTTTAATCTTTCACTTTTGAGGCGCATACAATCTTTAAGGCAAAATGTCCCCAAAATATCATATAATATGATCTGACAAGGAAAGAAGGAGAAATCCTAGTCTGCTGTTACAGAAGCCTTTTATAATGAAACTGTTGGTTCACTGAAACTGTCTAACATGGCCGGTTTGTTTTAAAAAGCGACCTAGCGGCCGATATAGCTCCGCTGTGTTTATGTAGAGAATAACTATTTTTTACACATGTTGATGAGGAAGGTGGATATCTTTGAAAGCTCAATGCAGAGGCCAGAAAAAAGTGGCTAAAATAAGCTGCAAAATACACAATTGAAGATTTCATCATACTTTGAATATATCACATCGGATCATACCTAAGAACATGTCAACCAAAGCTATCTGATGAGTAGTTTTTTGAGAATAAAATTTTCTGACCAAAAATGGCAACAATTGCCCCAAAAAATGAAATTGCAGATTTCATGTTTACACATGTTTTGACCAAAAATGGGAAAAATTGCCCCAAAAAATCAAAATTGCAGATTTCATCATTATTTTTTAATAAATGTCATTTAGTTCATCTGTAGAAACCTGTATACCAAATTTCAAAGCTATCGGATGAGTAGTTTTGGAAATACACGTTTTGACCAAAAATGGCAAAAATTGCCCCCAAAATACAAAATTACAGATTTCATCAGAAATTCATTATATATCCCTGAACTCATCTGTAGAAACCTGTATACCAAATTTTTCAAAGCTATCAGACCAGTAATTTTTGAGAAACACATTTTTTGACCAAAAATGGCAAAAATTGCCCCAAAATTACAAAATTGCAGATTTCATCATAATTTCAACAAATATCATTAAGGTGGTCTGTAAAAACCTCTATACCAAATTGCAAAGCTATCAGATGAGTAGTTTTGGAAATACACATTTTTGACCAAAAATGGCAAAAATTGCCCCAAAAATACAAAATTGCAGATTTCATCACAATTTCAATAAATATCATGTAGTTTATCTGTAGGAACCTATATAACGAATTTCAAAGCTATCAGATAAATAGTTTTGGAAATACACATTTTTTGACCAAAAATGGCAAAAATTGCCCCAAAAATACAAAATTTCAGATTTCATCAGAAATTCAATATATATTACTCAGTTCATCTATAGAAACGTGTATTCCAAATTTCAAAACTATTAGACCAGTTCTTTTTGAGAAATACATTTTTTGACCAAAAATGGCAAAAATTGCCTTAAAAATGCAAATTTGCATATTTCTGCACAATTTGAACAAATCTGAAATAGATCATCCCTAGGGACATATGTACCAAATATCAAAGCTATCTGACTGGTAGTTTTGAAGAAGAAGATTTTTAAAGATTTTTTTACCAAAAATGACAAAAATTGCCTTAAAAATACAAATATGTAAATTTCACAACGATTTGAATAAATCTGACTGAAGTCACCCTAAGTAAACTGCATATCAAATTTCAAAACAATCGGACAAGCGGTTTCAGAGAAGAAGATTTTTTTACCAAAAACCCAAAAATTGCCCAAAAATACAAATATGCAAATTTCACCACGATTTGAACAAACTTAAGTGTGGTCACCCCAAGTGAACTGCATATAAAATTTCAAAGCAATTGGACTTGCAGTTTCAGAGGAGAAGGTAATTGTTGACGGACGACGACGACGACGACGGACGACGGACGACGACGGATAATCAACCTATTTGATAAGCTCCGCGTCGCTGACAGCGGAGCTAAAAAAGGAAAGGTTTTGAAACTTTGGCATTGACACAAAAATTTTAAAAGCTTTCAGTAAAGCTACCTCCATGTTTCAGCTTTCAACATCTCAGCCACTGAAAACTAATGATTAGGAGACTTGCTCAGCAATGCCTACCACCTTATGAAAGAACGTCTCTGATTGGTTAAGAAACAGGCCTCTGCCAATCCAAATCTATGACTGTACACATAGGGTCTTGAACAAAGGAATTGGAAATGCACAAGACATTTCAAGAAACCTACACGAAGTCTGGAAAGTATGCTTAGGAAATTTTCAACAAACAGTCTACGACAAAAATGTAGTGATTTGTTTTTTTCTGCGGGGAAAAAAAGATTACTTTTCTTGATTAAATAAATGATCGTTAAATACTTGGCATAATTTATGTGTTATTAGTTTGACATCGACAAGGGTTTACTGTCATGTGCACTAGGGATGTGGCGGCATTTACAAAACTCTTTTCTGGTAGATGAATAATGCTGCCAAAGACTCAACGTGCAGGCACAAGAGAAGTTTTGCACGTATGTAACAACTAATAAACCAACAGTGCAAGAAATGTCTGCCTAAATCTAGGTGCAAACAGTTTTTTTTCTCTTCTTGAACGGAAATCTGACATGATTTAATCTTGCAAGTAAACATATTGTCCCTTGATATGAATAAAGCACTTGCTGTTTTCACGTTACTAAATTGGGAGCTTGCTTATTCATGATCAAAAAGAGGGTTTCGCTTAAAGCTTTTTTTAAAGCCCTGGTCACCCCTTCACTTGAAGTAGTTGAGTCCACACACTGTCATGAACTTCTCGATGAAGATCTCAGAGTCCAGCACTGCGATGTGCGCAGCCCTGCCGATCAGTGAGTTGGCCGTGTTCTGCAGCGCGTGCACCACGTCGTATCTGATGAAGCTGATGTCTTCGTTCTTGATGAGTGGCTTGAGGATGTTGTTGATCATCTCGCCGTATATTGCACCTGGAAGATAGCAACAGAGTTGTACGATGAGAACTTTTGGAACATTTTGAGTACTAGTACTGGGCATACTTCTTTGAACTGAACACACAGATCGTGCCTCAAGGCTCTATGATACGAACAGACTGTACATGAGCACGTTTATGGAACAAGTTTTAAATGTTAACATAAATCATACAGCCCTGGTCTTTTCTCACCCCCTAGGGCAACAAGGGCTTGATTTCTGTTTAACTTTCTTACATGTTATACTTAATCACCGTTCAGATTTTCTCTTAAAATATTTGTTTTTAAAATACCTGTCACAAGTATAAACTTCAAATTACTTTATTGAGAAAAAATACCGCAATTATACGGTGTCGCTCAAATTTGATCAGAATTGGTATATACCAGTATGGGTTACCAATGATCAACAATAAATGTTATTTCTATCTGTTCAGTGGAGGAAAATTCTACGTTGATGTTATGACAATGGTTTCTGCACAGTGCAACCAGAAAAACAATGTTCAAGAAATATTCAAACCAGAAAAACAAGAATGACAAAAGTAATTAAGGTCTGAAACTTTAGGTACTGGAGGTCAACTTTAGCAACATGCATAGCAGAAACAAGCCCCTCTTAGTTTGAGCATGGAGGTAGTAGAGAAGGAGTCACAACTAGGCGGAGATCAAAGGGACCATGTGTTTTGCCGCTGTTTGCCTTACTAACTACTCCATTAGCACCAACGGGACTTGCGAATGTGTTTTCTCGGATTTAGTAAACAAGATTACATTCGTTCGGGGTCGTTCGGGTGTTTCGGCCGTCCCTCGGTAGTTGACAGATCTTCAAACATGGCGTCACGTGTCCAAGCGTCGCGTCGCGTCGGGAAGTTCATGGAGGTAGAACTACTACCTCCATGGGAAGTTCGAGTCGTTCCACTGATTTTGATGTACACGATGTTAAAGAGGTCAAGGAACAGATAATTGAGGAAGGGAGCTTGTGTATCTGCAAAAGCGCGGAGGCTGAGTTGATGATAGCTTGCGATCACAAAAAAATGCCATAGGG
This sequence comes from Ptychodera flava, assembly GCF_041260155.1. Classification (NCBI taxonomy): domain Eukaryota; kingdom Metazoa; phylum Hemichordata; class Enteropneusta; family Ptychoderidae; genus Ptychodera; species Ptychodera flava. The sequence continues at coordinate 16,613,892 of NC_091932.1, forward strand.
CCTACATCGTAGTGCAGCATTGTTAACGCGCCAACTTTTTCCTAATCGCGATTCTTGATTCTTGCCGTGTTTTATCATGTTGTACTGGCATTAATGATAAGGTATATAAGAAAACATAGCTTTTAACTGCTACGTTCATGACTTTAATGAATGGTCGCGATATAAAAACAACACGTACTATGCACTGTAACAAAGCGTTGCCTATGGCGTCGCTGGCGTCGCGTCATAAACACCCGGGAAACGCTACAAGTTTAACCCACGCTCACGGCAGTGCTGCAATCCGCTGCACCATACTCAGTACATGATTGAAAAGTTCGTGATCAGAACTTCCATTCTAACAAGGAAAGGTTCCTGCGATCGAATGTAAAGTATACAAAAAACGACGTTAAAATTACCAAGATATTGAGAATGAAAAACTTAAATTCCTTATAACTCAACTTTTCGTGGACGGAACGTGTCGGTTCTTACACTATCATGACGCACTTGACCCAAGCAACGCAAATACAGTCTTTGCGCATGCGTTTTGACATTCTGGAGAAACTGAGTCGCATTAGCAAACCCAGGTTCATTTCACTCGGTTCGGTTGCGAAGGTACCGTCGGCAACGCAGATGGCGGGAAAGGGGTGTTAAACAATGGACATAAAGGGATTAAACCAATGGTGCACGATAGTAATAAACGTAATTATCTCAGTTGTGACTCCTTCTCTACTACCTCCATGGTTTGAGTATAGACGGTCTGGCCCCCCCCCCCCCCCCCCCCCCCCACTGTGTCTATGGTTTCAGCAGGTCTGTACTGTTAATATGTAACTGTTCATAAACAATGACAGGAAATGACTCAAGATCAGTGGAGTTGGCCTGTTTCTTACTGGCATGCCATCACTCTTGCACATTTGCAGGATTTCATTTTTTCTTACCTCATTTGCACATAGACCCTCGAGGGTCTATGTTTGCACATTTTTGACACTGATGTGTTCATATGAACAAATTCACATCTCAACCCCTGTATCTACCTGTACACCAAATACTGAGATGGTAGCTCTGGCGGTATGGGAGCCTTTGTGTGTGACGGACATACATCGGCACATACATACCCACAAATATACAGACATACAGACGCCATCGACTCATCATATAAGCTCTTTTTGGTATTTATATACAAAACCAAATATGAGCTAAAAATCACTATGCTCGGGGAAGCTAGAATCTCACGTGTCATCAAATTTGTACACTTCAACATATTCATTTAAGGGAGGAGGTTTTCAAGGTCAAAATTATAAGCCATGTGCATATGTTATTCATGTACCCTCCCAAGAAAGTGCTCACTGGCATTCTTGTTCTGTGAAATGAGAATCTTTTTGTAGCAATTCTAGTTTTAGTTCATGGATGCGTACTGCTAGGTTACAACAATAGGTCAAACCCGGAATTCGAATGGACCACGGTACAAACATACCCACGTGTGCAAATGCGCACTGACGTATGCGAGGGTTTGTTTGTACCGCTATCATATGATCTCTTGGGCATACTGAGTCTGTAGAACCCATCGCGTCCTTTTTATTCTGGAGTAGAACTATTCCCTTCACAGTGCATGAAAATATTACCAGCTGAACTCTCAATAACAGGAGGTAATATTTATAACGACAGGGAAACTGGGGTCCCTGCATTTCATCCCAATTCAACTTAGGCTAATATCAAACACAGTTCAAAACCAACATAGACTACACAACTGCTGTGCTAGGTAAAATGCGTCTTGGGACTGATATTAATTAACACTCTCTTCTTTTTCACAATTCTATTCTGATCTACTGCTTATGTGGGCTTATTTAAAAGTTCTTGGAGAAAAAAAATCTTCACTTAATAGATTTTTGAAAAAAAAATATTTTTCTCCACAGACTTACAACAGAATTGGCAGCTATTTTGAATTTCAAATATTGGTAAACGTTACATGTACCCGGTAGGTAATTTGTTCCTCTAGTGTCAAACTTTGTAGAAAGACCCGACTTTTATTCTTGATTTGATAAGAGAATGGTTAAATGTTTCATTGTGGAACGTTTGAGTCAAAAGTTTAATCTTTTACTTCCAAGGCGCGTAATACCTCAACATGAAACTTACCATAAACTGACGTATCTTTCATTGCATTTTTACACATTTCAATCCTGGCCGAGTGGTAGGGTACGTAGCGATCTTGCAACGATCCTATTAGAACCACATTCTTGAAATACTCCATACCTGAAAGAGCCCATGTGAGTAAGTTTCATGACAAGACAAACACATAATGCAATACCATTGGCTCACAAACGCAGAAATATTCTTAATGACAATCACTATGACAAACCGTTTACAAAATTTTATCCACTTTTATGCTGAGCCATATGAACTATTTCACCACTTGAGGGCGCTTTATAGTGCATACTTGACATGTATTTCTATACTAAGAAATTGTAATAGAAGAGGAATTTACTCCACTGTCTTCCACTTATATCATTTACAAATGTAAAAATACTTGGACAGTTTCCTTCTCTGATTTTTCCTCTTAAAGTTTACACTGCCTGTTTGTAAATAAAAACTTGTTATAGCCAGAGTCAGTATTTTACTTTCCAGATTGGTATGGCTTGCCTGAAACAAAGAAACTTTGATTGTGTCCTTGGAGAACTTGGCTATGTACAAAACCCTGCGAATTTTCAGTTAGAAGGATCAAACTTTTGTAATCTGGGACTCTTGTAATCTGGGAGTATGGACATATTCAAAACGTTGTAAAGTGGTTGTGCCATTTTAAAGTTTTATATACAAACAAGCCTGGTTCATACTGTCGGAACATGTGCGTGAAAGAAGTTGCAAGACTCTACCTGGTTTTTGACTTAGTTTATAGATGAATGTTTCCCTGGGATCAGAGTGATCTTTCAGCGCCAGCTGCAAGAGTGATCCTGATTTCTTCCATTTCTGCATAAACCACATACCTGTGATTAGAGAAATGAGATGGATGTAACCAAGATTGTAAAATGCAATGTAAATAACTAACTGCTCATAAAGAATGCAAAACAGATTGCAAATTTCAGTGTCAGTATTCCTTTTTTTTGATAAAGCGCCCTCTATCAACAAATTTTCTGCGAAAGAGGATGTCTGGGTGATTGCTTTTACAAGCTCTGATTGGTTGCAACTTTGCATACGTCAAAGCTCAGCTCACCTGTGTTGACAATTGCACTACTGTTGTACATAGTTCCAAGGTGGGGTCCGGACAGGGATAGAAAGGTGTGCAGCTTGCCCAGCCACGGTTTCATCTCAGGCCTCGTCAGCACAGAACGGATAATTATATTACCGAGTGAATGACCAATAAAACTGGAAAAAAAGAAGGAGTAGAAAAGGAAAAATGCTGACAAAAGTGATTTCCATTTTGCATTTGACTAACTCTCACTCTCGATCCTTTCATCCTTTCATCCCCTGAATGTCAGTAATAGATTCAGCCTCACCCTGGAAGACAATAGGACTGAACTGCGAAGACAGTATATTAGGGTACAGGCAGAATGTTACATAACAGCATTCTGTCTGACTCCATGGGTCAGAATACACACCTGATGAGGTCATGATCTGTGGTTCAAGGTTATTAGAGAGTATCTTGACCTCTGGTGGGTCGCATACTAATTTCTGTCCTCTGAAGCTTAACAGGGAGCATCTTGACCCCTGGGTTGGCTCATAATACTGACTTATCAGCGTTCGATTTTGCATAAAATGGTGTCCATTTGAACAAAAGTCATGACAGTCAACAATATGGGGACCAATTACAATGTAGCTCCTACACATTGTTTTGTATTGCTGGAACATTGACTTGACAAGCCACTGACAAGTAATTACCACTGATTGTGAATGTTGTCAAATAAACAAGTAATATCTACATAATGTATTGAGACCTGTATAGAGGTAGTTCTACTCATCTTGAATGTGGGCATATCCTGAGAACAGTGATCTGGCGGCTGATACAGCTCCACTCTGCTCTGTGCAAGAATGTCGACAGAGCTGGATACTGTATTCAAATGGGCAGCCATTAGTTTTGTGAAGCTAAGTGTCATTAACAGCGCTAATGAAGCTACGACAGTGAGATGCTGAGACTTTGATGATGAGCATCTTTGCTGTAGCTTGATAAATGCCCTACCTTATCCTGGTTGGATTCAAGGAATAGACATCGATGTAGTAAAGGATCTCACCGACTAGTCGGTCTGTCATCACTTCAAAGTTAGCGAATGTGTCCATCTATTGGGCAGTGAATACAGGAGAAATGATCACAAGAAATTCAGAGATAAAATAGTGAGACGGAGAAAGAGAAATTTAGATGAAGACTCAGAGAGAGAGAGAGAGAGAGAGAGAGAGAGAGAGAGAGAGAGAGAGAGAGAGAGAGATAAGATGACGTATAGGAATTTGAGAGAACTGGTTCCGAAAATCATGTCACTAAAAATTCAAAACTGATTGTTGAATATAAACATGACTGTGTCATGTAACCCTTTCAGACACCTATATGTAGGTGTTCAGGCCAGAAAGGATAAACAAACAGTATGTTGCAAAGCTTGAATTCAAAAAAAGGGGCATGTTCCACAGATACGTGTGTTTAACTCGATCAATGTTGCAGTAGGTTATTGTTGCGGGGCTTGGCAAATCTGTTCAGTATGGCCGCTTTCGGTAAAATGTTGACAAAAGTCCAGTGATCCTGCAGTCTGGACCATTGGACTTAAGAAACTACATACATTTTGAGCACACATTCTTTGTCATACGAGTGTATTGATATTTACTGATTGGTTGGAACTGGCGATATGGTAAATTCACATGGCCCAAACAGACAAAGTATGTGGCTACAGAGCGAACACATCCACTGGATTGGCTTCTCCCTGTATCCTACACTGATTGCCTCAACAGAGAAAAAGGGCAGCACTTGAAAATTATTTTGAAATCACTTCATCAGAAAATGACTAAGATGAATTCAAAAAATGATTTAGTTTCAGAAAAAGTGAAATTACGGAGTAAGACCATGACTAGATCCCCATGGTTACTTATTTATTTTTATTTGCTTTATGATGATAGCTGCCAATACAAATCACAAGTATATAGAGGCTGGTGGGAAAACAAATATTTGCAGATATGACCTTTACAACTGATGGGACAATACATAGGTTATCACAATATGGTCAGGGGATGGAAAAGGCGTAACAATGCTGCTTTGTGGTGTGACTTCATACCTGGTTTCTTTCCGACATGAGGAACTCCATTTTTGCCCCCGGCAGTCCAAGTTCAATGTACGTCCTGACCAAGCGCAGGTCGGCCATGTTACCATCCAGTCCGTGGACGCAGATGATGAGGTGAAGGTCATCCGAGTCGTCGTTTTCAAGGTCACTGGCGCTGACGCTGAAGTACGGGATGATTGACGCCTTCATCGGCATGTCACCCATCAGCTCCCCAGGATACTTGAGCCTCTTTTTCAGATCCTCTTTGGCCAATTCAAACCTGAAACGGCAGGACAAACTTTTACTTCATGAAGAGGGCTTTGATGTGAAAGAATTTACGACTGTACAGTATTTGTCAAAAGCATCTTGTATGTAGAAATGCACAGTGTTAAGTTTACCCTAAAGGTGTTGCACGGAATATGCAATGCCATAGTTGTAAAATGGATTCCAGTTGGGAGTAGTTGTCAACGACAAAATTGGACGTAATATATACTAGTATTAGAGCCAAAACATGAGACTATGTGCCAAAGGGCTGGTGATGATTTGCCCAATGTAAGGAGGGCAAATGGCCTCCTGCCTCGAGGATACAAAAAGTTGATGGATGCCAGACGACAAAGGATGATGGACAAGCTCCGCGTCTCTGACAGCGGTTCGAGGTGAACCTTTTGTTATTGTTATAACCTACATGTGTTTGTTTTCAGAAGCAGTATTTACCTCGAATGACTGGACCTGTTTTGATGTGTAACTGCAACATGACAATTTTAATATTGTGCTATTTTTCATTTGCTGACAGGAAGCCGTAACATATTTTGTCAAATAGAAAGTTACCGAAGTGTGATTAATTTTCAACTTGTAAAAATCTGATACTACTCATTCATGCAGTTCTAATGAGTTTTTTTCCAGCCATACCTTTTCTTTGGATCAGCAAGATTCTGCAGTCTCTCTCTCGCATTACTCCTTTTATCATCCTGCTCTGCCGTACTTGCGACAGCAGCTGTGCTGTTCACTTGCGTTGTCAGAGAGGGTGGGCTGCAGATTGCGGTCTGTGTCATGTTAAAGGTAGGGAAGGGCAGACACTGACCCCTGGGCGTCGTGGGGCTCATGCTGTTCGGAGAGTTTACACTGCCAGATGGCTTGATTAGAATGTCGTCCATCGGGCTGTAGTCTGAGTCTAAGTACGCACTGAGTGGAGGGTAGTTCCTAGATGATGTCGGCGTGAACACACTACCATTGCCGCTGATTGCGTCTCCGCTTTGTTTCTGCCCGTCAAGCTCTGCCCCTGTTCCATCTGGCTCAAATATGCACTCCCTCTTAATGAGTTCTTCCTCAATTTCTTTGTCCGTTTTTGGAATTCCAGTGTCTCCGGAATCAGGTGAGGGACTCACCGCCACGTCATCACTGCCACAGACTGTCATACTGCTCGAATTGCCAGCTTGTGCCTCACCCGTAGCGTCAATCTTTGATTCTGTTGAGGATGTCTCCTCTTTCTGTTCTGTGATTCCATTTTGTTTTTTTTCACTGTTTACAGCCGCTTCCTCAAAACAAGAATCTCCACCCAGGACACCGTCCTGGAGTTTGTCATCTGACATTTTCTCACATCCTTGAGCTTCAGAACTGTGGGAGCTGTTGTTTTCAAAAACTCTGTTTTCCAAATCTGAGCTGTTTGTCTTATCGTCTTGTGCAGGTTTCATTTCTGCTTTGTTCACGTTCTTTACATTTTCATCCTCACAGGTTTCTCGACTCTCTGTCATTTTCTGGGTGTTGTCGCTTCCATCGCTAGATGACACAGCATTGTCCCTATCATTTTCAACAGTATCAACACTGTTCACGCCTTCATTGACATTTATTTCACTAGTCCTGCCGCTCATTTCATTTGGCACTTGCGAGTCCTTTGCGTCCGCAACATTCCCCTCTGTTTCCACGGTGACTGCCTCCATGGTGAGTTGCACGTCTTCGGACTTTAGGGCTGGTTTTGCAGCAGCATCCTGGCTCGGGGAATCACCAGAAACTGCAGCAGTTGAATTCTGACTGTCCTCTTCACTGCCCGGCATGCCTCGTTGATTTGCTGGTTCGCTCCCTGAATGATCGTTTTCTGCGTTTCTATCAGACATTGCACCTTCCATTGATGATTCCGCACCCTCAGGAGTTTTTTCCACTTTTTCAGTTTGTTTCTCAGTCTCTCTTTTGATTTCTTCTTGTACCCTGAGCTTCTCATTTTGCACCCTCAGCACACCGATGTCCACCGAGTGTTGTCGTATGTGTGACAACTGCGGCGTTTTGGCCTTCACAGGAGCTTTTGCGACCTCTGACCCCTGACCCTCCTCTACCTTTCCCTCGCCCTTGGGAGCGAGTTCAGCATCAGAGTTGGAAATGTGATACAACTCCCTCTTGCACAAATTCGGGTCCTGACTTGGAAGCGCTAGCGATGACCTTTGACCCCTCACATTCAAATCCGATATCAAAAGCGAAGGCAAGGACACTGATTCGGCCGAGGTTCTCATGAACGCCAACCGTGCCGACTCTCGCTCAGATGCTGCTTCCGCTTCAGACATTGCCCGCCCGTCAAAGCCATACTGCCGGTATCCCAGGAGAACAACTTGATCTGTATCAGACCTGGAACTCGACGGCCTCCGGAAAGATTCTGGTTTGATGTTTTTGATAAAGCTCTTGCTGCCGAACTTCGGCTTAGATTTTGTGTCAGACAGAGTTTTTTGTAATTTTTTGGGATCTGATGTGGATTCAGGCAATTTTGGTTTGTTTGTGCTATCCGATAATTCTATTCCCTTCGTCTTGGTCTGTGCCTTTACTTCTTTCACCGTGGCAACAATCTGGTCTAGATCAACAGGGGATACTGCAATAGACAACATAGACAACAATTATCTCATGAAAAACCATATTGGAGGAAGACAGTTATCCCAGTGCAGAAAAAGCTTAAATGAACAGTATTAACATCACACTTTCTTCTCATCAAGAACTATTTTAAGGTCATTGTTGTGTACTAAGGCGAAGAAAAATAACATTTCTATTCAATAAGTAAGATTGTATAAAACTTGGGTAGGCAGGCTTGTAATTTTTTCTTTCGATCTTTTTCGTTGTTTTTCAGATTTCCCTTGCAAAACACCATTTGTACCCAAATTTTTTTCCTCACATTGTACTTACCAAATAGATTTTAACATGTTGTTTGTTTTTGCTTTCCTGTAAAGGCAGATTCATACACTGGACAGAGTTAACAAGTTCATCTTATTCTTATCTTTTTTGTTGACACAGGTTCGTTGTTTTTGATAGCTTCCTTCACTTCTACAGCTTGCGCACAGTGCACAAAAAAAAGCATATTTCACTTTTCCCAAAAAAATAAAAACTGTGAAATGGACCAAATCTGTGTCAGTCAGGCCTGTTTAACAGATTTTTTTCTCTACCACTAAAAGTGAATTTTTTTTTCATCTTATCATTATGTAATGTGAGGTATTTTTGGGCCCTTGTGACCAAATTCCTCATATGTGAGCCAACCAGGGCTAGTGAAAACAGTACGGCTAACTGAAACCTGGAAGCGAAAGTATTCACAGTGTACATGTATAATATTGGTGGAGCTCAATGTTAAATAAGTAGTCTTGCACAGGCCAACAGATATTAAATATTCAAACCCCTCCCCTCCCCCACAAAATGAAATGGTTTATACCTTCGTTGTAACTGACAGACTTCAGATATTTCTCCTCAAAGATGATTGGTAGAGTGTTTATGTCCCCGTCGATTTCAGCACATTCTATTTGCATAGGAGGTAGGAGATGAAAATACGGGCTGGACTTCACAGCTTGTCCAATATACGCATGACCTTGGGCGCTGCAACAGAGGTAATGAACTCCAGGGTTATCTTGTGCTAACTAGTACATATTGGTTAAAAACACATTTGTGTTCAAAATTTTGTTTCCAATGTCTTGTAATTGCTATTGGTGTCTGTTTTTCAGCGAATACCTGCAAAAGATGAATTTGACAAAGTGCTATGGATTTCGCTGCTTTTAAAGGGACAGTAACTGTAACGTTTGATTTTTTTAGTGTCTTTTCGTTTCATATGTCAGTACCAAGTTCTTGTTCTACTCCTCAAAGCAGGTTAAAACATCCACTTTTCAGCTTGTCAACACAACATCTACATGTGTAAGTGTGAAATGCACTTTTATGATTTCCATTTGAATTCAAGTCCAGACCAGAATTCACTTGTCAACAATAACAATGCAGTCTACACAATGTACAGGCTGAGTTGACAAGTTGAATACTGTGTATCTCAACATGCTTTGGGGAGTAGAACAAGAAACTGTTGTTGACATTAAAAACAGACATAGTGAAAAAAATCATTAAAAGTTACAGCTGCTGGCTCTTTAATTTTCCGATCTGAGATGCGCATAAGTAGCTTTCAAAACTGTGCCGACTGAACCAAACAAGATGGAGAAAGCAGTGTTTCTAGTTTGATGTGATATTAACACCATGACAACAATTTGTCATCAGTAGTTTTCACTCCAACTTGAGATACTGCACTTTATTTCAATCAAATGTTGAAAAAGTTGTAAGAATTGTCTTAGACTCAGTATTTGAAAGAAGAGTATTAGAAAAAGACTCCTTTTTGAGAACCATGTTCAACTTTTTTCTCAGAACATATGCTTTGAAAAAGTTATAAATCAAGATACATTTTGATAGTACCCAAATATTAAAATGCAAGAATGTTTGATGATTACCATAGCATGGTAGTAATGGTATGTCACTCTTACCTATGACCTATGAACTTTGATCTAGCCTATGACCTCTTAATGTGAGTACATTTTACCCAATAGCATGCAAGCAATCAAATTAATTGTGGTCTGTGACTGTGATGACTACATTTTTTGAGTTACTGATGCATTACGGCAAGCATTTGACACACTCTCAGTACAAAGACTCAGAAATGTTTCTATAATTTCAGTTTCTGCCACAAATTTTGCACAAAAACAATTGAATTTTTGTGATCAATTTTTGAATTTTTTTCGGGGGGGGGGGGGGGGGGAATTTACTAGTGAATACAGAACAAAGGCCATTCATATGTTTTAGCAAACATTTCAAAGTCTTGTGTATCATTGTCCGGGAAAAATGACATGTTATGTTTGTTACTTGGTTGCCTAGAATAGCACAGAAATGGAAATGTTGATTGGTGATTGATCCGGCTTTGCACAACCAAAACAGATAAACCTGCCAAAGTAAAGACAGAACTTGCATTCTTTTATTATTTGAATTAATTCAACCAAGTACAAGATGTCAAAGTTGGAAATACTGTGCCAATTGACCAGTGGCTCAAGCATCCTAGAGATATTTTACAATAGTATATGCACTGTGGCATGTAAATGTTCGATTACGTTGGTATCACAGCATTTGCCTGGAGTAGCTGTATAGAACAGCTGAGTTCACCAGAGTTTGGCAGGTTTACTGTACATGGTTGTCAATTTTACGCAAAGTGACATAACGCACAGCCATTCCCTACACCAGTTTGTCTTACAGCTACAAAATATGAATCAGTGGTTACTCTTCTTACGACATGGAGGGATAAAAATCTTTTGCATTTTTGTTTGTTTTTGGTTTTTTTCTTTACCTGTTTAATACCGCTGCTTGCTGACTTTGGCTAGAAACAACACCAGAAGATGCAGAGACTGAATAACTGTCCAAAGGTATGACAAAGCTTTTTTTGTTGAAAGGTTAATGACACAACCCTCGACCACCGTTTGTTTTTGCCAGATTTTGTGTATATTATTTCCATTTTGGCAAAATTTATTGTGATTTGAGAGTACACAAATGATGAAAAAGCAATTTTTTTAAGTATGTCTTCAACGACAGTATTTTTTAAATATCTGGACAAAAATATTAACTTTTTGTAAATTTTTTCTTCTTTAAAGGCAGTGAATTGATAGTGGGAAGCTGATTATTTTTCAAGGAAATGTCAAAATGATGGAATGTGATAGAAATTGTTGAATAACATAGGAGTAGGTTTTGGCCAAATGTGAAAACAATGGTGGTGTGATCTATACATTTTAACTGTTAAGTCTACATTCAAATCATCTTCAAAACATTATTCATGCTTAGAAAGTTGTGCAAAACAGACGTGGTCCTTGTCTGTCGTTGAATTAATTGTTGCATGACAGACAGCCTGTACATGTCCATTCACATTGGTAGAGTCGTGCTGCTAAGACTTGTCATGAAACACGCTGTTTGCAACAAACAATTGCCGTTCAAAGTTGCGCAAAGACCAGGATGCAGTTCCAATGTCAAGGTTTTATAAATTCACTCATTCTTTGCTGGAGGATAGTTTTCACACTCACATAGTAAACATAGTAACTCTCTCTCTCTCTCTCTCATGGCCAAAAATAATAAGTCATCCTTGACGACACAGTCCCCACATGGCCAAATTGTGTGTTTGTTGATTGCTCAAATGTAAATAGGTGAGCAGTTCTCACGCTTAGTTACACACTTATTGAAGGGTTGATTTGACAAATAACAAGGAGCATGTACATAGTCATGTGATTTTGTGTCGCATCGGTTTTTGAAAACAGATACAGATTCATGTATATATTAAGAAGTTTCATCGTGAAATTAAGGAACTCATTATTTTTTTTTGTCATGCATATGTATGTCATAGTGTATTTTCCTATGCCAAGCTTCAAAGAATTTAATCAGCAAGATTAATACCTCTTGACATAAAAATCCATAACAAAATGGCCTCGTGGCTCTCATATTGTATTGTATCAAAAATAATTTGGCAAGTATGTGTAAGTCAGAGTGTGTTGTCCTTGTGCCAACTTTGAATGAAATCAGTCCAGTTCAAATATCGGTAAATGTTTGCTAACTTGTTTTTCCAGCACCAAACATTGCACGGTGACCCCTGATCTTTATTCTTGATTTGGTCAGAGAATGGTTGAAGCTCATATTGAGGATAATCTGAGCAAAAGTTTTTCACTTTTGAGGCACTGACATACTACCTTAAGTTGAACAACTCTGCCGAATGATTTTTTGCTTTTTTTGCAAAATCTGTTTTCGTGTTTTCGTTTTTTTCAGCAATATTCGGACACGATTTCATCGCAATCACAACGTTTTCACTGTTCTTGAAGACTATTCTTAACTTACTTGAGTTCATGAAATGCCATGCCCATTTCCCTTGGATAGTCTACAGTGAAGAAAGCCTCTGAAAACCTCTGAACCTGGATGTTAGAAAAGACATACATAACATATCATGTGAAAGTGTGTCGACATAATTACGATTTTCGATATACCGGTACACTACTGGTTAAACACACATACGTACACTACAAATATATGGTGTCCTTTCATCTTTAAATAGGCCCTTTGCAGCCCAGCTCATTTGCATAACAATGTACAGTGGAGACCAGAACTCCCCACTCAAAAATTAAAATATTCTGTAATCATTAACAGTGTATTGTTTATTCCCAATTTGTAAAAAAGTGGCTCAAAACTGACTACAGCAACCTGAAATTATTTTAAAGCTTATAAAATTTCCTTTCCAATGATATATTGCTTATGGGGAATTCAAGAAAATTTCTTGACACTTTTCCTCATCAAATGAAGCTGGCAGCTGATTTATTGCGCAGTTTTACACTTTCCTTTTCAGGTAAGAAGTCCCAGATGAAATAAAAATAAACAAAACACATAATTTGAGTATTTCTTCTTTTTTTACATGATGTTATTTTGAAAATCAATGTTTTTCTAATTTTGCAATTGTTGTAGCATCATAGAGCCGAGAACTTGCTGTACATATTATTATATATCATCAACCAACTTGTGCAAATTTCATGGCACATTGAGGAAATGTTTGCATCATTTTTAAACGTATTATAAAGTAAAGTAATATGAACACAAAATTATCAAATTTACAACAAAATAAAAGTATTTATTTATAAAGTGTGTTTAATTCAAAAAAATGAGGGTACGATAGTTCTCTTTTTGGCGCCTGTACCGTGTACGTCTGCCTTTCTTTCTATAAATTCTGGGGATCGAAGCTCAGACAGTATCCGCTTAGGGGACAAGTAAGCATCTAAACTTTGAAATACTACTTGACTGGCTTGGCTTGCATGTACTGGATCATATGGCCTTTCAATTTTATCATAGCCTAATCAATCGACAGCTGGGAAATGACCGTAATTTGCGGGAAAAGAAAATTGAACGCCTGAGGTCAAGATGAGGTCGAACTTTGAACGTACGATCATGCCGGCCCGATCATGCACGGGTGAGGTCACCGGCGGGCACATCGAGTTCATTATCATTGACATGAAAATACTTCTGATATCGGTTCTTTGGCATTACTTTGTGACATCCGGTACTTGTAATCTGTCGTCTGTTGACCAGTAGTCGTTTACATCTGGCATGGTGTGAATTTCGATCAAAATATTTTGCTACGAACGCCCGCATTTCATCAACCTTCGTCTCATACCAGTACTGGTTTACGTCGGCGCCAGGCCATCGACACTCAGTCGCGTAGTGGTTGATTTCATCGACAACTTGTTGACGAAAAGATGGCGGAATCAACAGAAAAAATAATTAAACGGCTGAGCTCCGATGCCTAAACTATGATAAGAAACCAGATTCAGCGACCAGAAAATTCAGAAGATTGAAATTTGTACCATGAGGCGACCCTATGAGATCTCACACTATTTATCGGGCGCTTCCGGTTATAGTTTGCATGCAGCATGTACTTGCCGTAGCGCTGCATCGATCTCACCTACGTCAATGTCACTCACTGTTTCTACGTTTGGAAAACGGAATCAACAGAAAAAATAATCTACCGTATGAGCTCTGACGCCTAAACGATGCTAAGGGCCAGATTCAGCGACCAGAAAATTCGGAAGATCAATATTTTTACCATGCAACGATGATGGATCTCACGCAAGATATCGGGCGCTTCCGGTTACAGGTTGAAGTCCTAAAACTGGAGTATTTTAGTAGCCCTGCATCGATCTCGCCAACGTCTATGTCACTCACTGTGTCTACGTCTGAAAAGCCTTCAAATTCTTCCTTTTTGTCATTGTCAAGGAAAATTCTCATGATTTAGATATTCGAGCGACCGACATCCGCGATTTTTCAGTGAGGGTTAGCGCTACGGCAGGACTTAAACAAAAATTTAAAATTCAAACTTAGCGACGCGTCCGAGAAAACATCGATCGATTTTGTGCAAAAACTTTTAATGGCAATCTGTATATTTATGAGCGGGAAAATGTAGCCTAACATTTGCTTAGTACGTATCGGAAAATGATGATACGTTCATCACAGAAAACCGTTACGTTTCCCGCATTTTCAAATTGACCCGGAAGTCTGGAATGTTCGAGCGCTTTTGGGCGCTTTGGCCGCACCCCATAGGGCATTTGAGGGCGCTCTGGACTGCAAAGGGTTAAATAGGCACTTTAATTCAATGATACAAAAGACTATATGCTGTAACTGTGCACAAGGTAAGATGAGGAAACATAATCCATACAAATAGTATAAAGGGAAATTATTTATTATGCTAATGTATGCAAAATGTTCACTGTAAATAGCTGAAGCTATGAAAGCAGTTGCATAGGGTACAGAATGGGCTGTAAATTTTAATTCAGTTTGTCTACAATTATTTATTATGATAATGTATGCAAAATGTTCAATGTAACTATCTTGAGCTATGAAAGCATTTGCATGTAGTACAGAATGAGCTGTAAATTGTAATTCAGTTTGTCTACAATCTTAAACTAGAAATGTATTTTATCACATGCAGAAGCCAAGTTTGTCGTCTCAGAACAAAAAATACGGGATTTATTCTCTGGTCGTTCTACGTCACGACAACCCGCGTCTATGTCATCAATTTTGGTGCGTCGGACCTTTTTTTTGTCGATCTTCGGTGTGCTCGTAAATATGTAAACAAACAACATGGCGGCCGATGTTTCTCTCACGATCGAAAGTAATGAAATCGATATTTTCACAGACTACGACATTACTAATCCGAACAATGTAAACACAAGAGTGTACCACCTGTATATTCCGAAGGAATTACGTGAATAATTTGCGGAAACAACGAACTCGAAGCTGGTCGCGTATACCGTGGGTTCCGTACGCATTGCAAGCAGGGTCAGGCGCGACGTTTACAGTGTTCGCGCCGTCGAGATTCAGTCGATATTTGTTCCCGAAAAATAGCGTATCTGTGATAAATTTTTAGGACTATACTATCTTTGAAATAGAGTATAACTTTGCGGAAGGTAGCCTACGTGTAGACCGAGAGCTGTCATTTGCTCCACACACGAACGAACGTGAGCGCTAACGCACACTACCGACGACTGGAAATGATTGACAACTTGTGCACGGCGTACTGATATTTATTCCTAAAGTAGTTCAAAAGTTTAAACGCGGAATCGTCATGGAAAACTTATTTTATTTTGCAAAAAATAACGAATTATTGGCTTGTGCATGTGATAAGTATATTATTCCCTAATATTTTTCTTCGTTCAGCTCGGAAAATACGAGTGACGTAATGACCGTGTCACCACTCGTCTTCGACTCGTGGTGACACAGTCATTACGTCACTCGTATTTTCCTTCGCTGAACGAAGAAAAATATTAGGGAATAATATCTAATTACAATACTCTAATACAGTAAATACATGCAAACATGAAACGTTATTCTCTGAAATTAACAAGAGTTAATTATCTTGTAATACGCGCATATCAAGCTTTAAAAACTGGCTTTACCCGAGTTCTGTGATGTTCTTCCATCAGGTTAAGAATGACGTAATGATTCTCCCCCATCAGTTCAAGGTATTGATTCCACAGAATACACATCTCAGCTGAGAGCTTTGCAAGGTCTCTGTCCACAGTTTCCACCACTTCATCATATGATGTGAAACTCTGTAACAAAAATGTAAATGTGCTGATTAATATTCATGAGGACTGATTAACATGCAAAAAC
The DNA here is from genome assembly GCF_041260155.1 of Ptychodera flava. Classification (NCBI taxonomy): domain Eukaryota; kingdom Metazoa; phylum Hemichordata; class Enteropneusta; family Ptychoderidae; genus Ptychodera; species Ptychodera flava. Next base: position 16,630,046 of record NC_091932.1, read on the forward strand.
ACTGACTTAAAACTGGTTATATTTTGTCTGCAAGAATCAGTAATATTCTCATAAATTACATCTTGGAAAAATTTGTTATACTGTATGTCTGCTATGGTTAATTTGAAGCCATACACATTTCATTTGAATGACATTTATGATTACCTTGCTATACAGTCTTGATGTAATTGCTTTTGAGTGACTTTCTGAGAACATCTTAGAGTGTATTTTAGATGTACTGGTACTCTCCTTGGTAAAACAAACTACAATTGTGCCTACAATGGCCTTTGCTTTGCAAAATGTACAGTCCCCTTTACAACACATCTCAGAAAATTTCTACTTTTTCTCCCCAAGACATGCAATACTTTTCACCTTTCTTCCTGTCTTTTACCAAGGATTGGGTATGTTACTGAGCAGGCAAACTTGGTCTGATTCAAGGTACTGATAACACTTACCATTACATTATCAAAGATTTTGTTCAGCTTGTCATTGTAGTCCACTTTTTCTGAAACGAAATAGAATACACATTTTTGTCAATTTTTTCCCCGTCAGGATTTGTTTGCGTTAAAATGAAAAACAATAAGTCTGGATTTGCTGTTATTACAATTAGCATCTTTTGTGATTTTCACAGACCTATGGTTTCTCTTATAACTGTTTACATGTATCTCCTGATCAGAAGAGGTTTTGGCCATCTGAATCACTGATCTGCAGAGTGTATGTGCATATATGTGTCCAATATATGTTACAGATGCCTGAAGCAATTTCATGTGGTTCTGTGTTTTCTTTGAACGTCATGAGAGAGTTAAACACACGTTAAAGTTGGATTGGAAAATGCTACAAGGTGTCAAATGAACTCCCCTACTAACATGACACTTCAGAAAGAGCATCAACGATCTGCCCTGCGCTTTTGGCAAAGTCGTGACAGATGTAGGGCTCCTCTGCTTCAAATGTTCTTCACATGCTGTTGTGTACTTCTCCAAAGTTGCACCGCTATATTCTCAAAATTCAGTAGAATGAACATGCTCACGGTATCTGGATTACCATTCACAAAAGTTGCTGTGTGTACTAATCTTGATAACGACTGACTTCATTATCATACATTAGTCCATATTCAAATGAATGGCTGAGAAGCAACCTACTTCCCGCCGGGGATTCAAGCTTTTTGTAAGTCTGATAAGAAGGGATTAGCTTATGACATTTGACATCTAATTCTTGCAGGAGGGGGATAAGTTTTCTTTGGAGGAGAATACACCCCATCATGCAGTGGAAATCAGATGCTTTTTGGCGATTTTTCTAAAGTGTAGTACTATGCTTACACATTTTGAGGAAAGGAAAAGGCATGTTTTCACGTTTAGAGCCATTTTTTAATGGTTATATGACCACGATAGCTACTTAGAGTTTGCCTAGATTTAGCATGAAGCATGTCATCCAAAGAGAGTGAGTAAGTGAGTGAAAAGAGAGGGAGAGATGTGTTACAGATCAATCATACTATAAATAAGATTTGTGTCATTTTAATTATCCATTGCAAAACAGTTGAAATATGTATGGCAGTATTTCTATTTTTGCCCTCATTTATGCTTATTGAATATGAAATTTTAATTTTATTTAAAATTCATTTTATTTTGTAAGACGATACTAGTAATCACCACAAACACCAAAATCATGACGTAGCCTTGACTAAATGCTTGTCAGACTGTAGATAAGAAATTACTGCCATTTTTTTCAATAGAAGATTAGATGAGAGCCAATTTCAGTTCCTCTATTTATTAATGTAGATATGTAGGCACGTGATCTATGGATTCCAAATTCTCTTGCATATATTGAAGGGAAGAATAACAAAAATTTAGAAGAAAGCAAAGAATTACATGAAAATTTATCACTTTTGTCATTATTGGTTACTGTACGTTGAGAAATGCGATTTTGTTTGGCAGATGTTGGGACCAAGGTAACTGAGTTGTAGTCTTTGAGATTATGCACTGGTGAGCAAAATGATGGTGGGTTTTGCAGTTTGTGAAGTGCGTGTCTTAGTGTGGCTCAAAACAGTGACAGACCATTTGATACGCAAATCCTACAGTGAATATCTACAGAACAGTGCAAGTCAGCTGGGAAACTACAGAAAATTCATAGCCTGTACATGCAGATGTAGTCTGGGTCACCATATCAAAATAGATGCCGAGCTTTGCTTTTTTATCCTCAGTATCTAATGGAAATGATGTATAGATTGCACTTTTTTTCGTTTTCGAAATTATGAGATCAAACTAGCAATATGAAAATGACAGAGCAAGAATTTTCGAATACAGTGGTAATTTTGATGTGCAGCACGTTGAAAGAGATGTATAAAATGCTCATAACTATACACTGTTTATATATAATCATAAACATTTTGGCCTCTTCCACTGTGTGTGGTGCAATGTAAATTTTTCTAAATTTTTTTCCATATGAGTGCCTCTTCAAAGGATGACATGGCTGGCCATGACGGATGGATGGCAGGTGAAGAATCAAGTTTTTTTTTCCAGGCCTCATCTTCATTTTAAGTGTCAGTAGCCGTAACTTCTGATGATTTTCCCCCCATAATTTTTGTTTTTAATGTCAATCACAATTACTGTTTTACTCCCAAAATCATGTTGATATACGTACATGAAGTATTCAGCTTGTCAGCTCAGCCTGTACATGTGTAGACTGCATTGATATTTTTGACAAGTGAATTTTGGTCTGGACTACAAGTCAAATGTCAACTATAACAGTGCACTTTGCATGTAAAGACACTCAAAAGAGGGTGTTTAAGATTCCAGGACAAGCATTGGGAGGAAAAAAACATTTTGAGAGCTTATTCAACTTTACAGTCAAATCATCCCTATGTAATCAATGATCACAAAGTACAAATCACAGCATTGGCCAATATCTAGGCTTTCAGAAAATACAATTTATACCTTTTAATGGGATTACGAGCTCAATTTCTTTGCAGAGAATTCATTGTTTTGAAGGACCCAATGCTTGTCCTGCATCCGTAAACATGCTTTGGTACAACAAGAACTGGCAACTGACATACAAAACTTAAAATTATGAAAAAAATTATCAAAAGTTATAGCTAATGACCCTTCAATGCTGAAAAGTTCATTTTTGACTGACTGGCAGAAAAAATATTCCTGTTACCATACTCCAGAAACATCATGCAGGTACATTCACTCCTTATCATATTGACATTTGAGAGATGAAACTATTACTCCATTCGACTGAGACTCTTTGTCTGTTAATAAGTAATGGGGATTGCTATTTCGAGTGATTTTTTTACAGGACACAAGAAAGCAACATTAATTGTTTGGACGATATCAAAGAGTGCATGCATAATTAATTTGGCCTTAGGCTAGTCTTGACATTTTGAAGTTTGTACATGAAACATGCATGATGAGATACACAAGCGAGTCGCCAAAGTACCACTGTCTGATTGTGTCTCACTTTCTGTAATTGATATTGGTCGTCCTCTTTCTCTGTCAAAACTGCTTAAACTACAGATCATATACAATCAAACAAATTTGAGAGGCGGTCTATTTGCTGTCTGAACGACGGTTTGCCCTTTCTTCATTATGAAAACAATTGGCACATTTCTCAGGGGGCCTCCCATGGCTATTGGTACTTTGAAGATAATGGAGCACAGGGTAGGAATAGAATTGAATTCTGTATTGCCACTGATAATGAAATATTTCATGTAAATGTTTTCCTTATACCTGGTCTTCGTTTCTGAATTTCCATTGCATGACTCACCGTCCCTCAATGTTGAAATCTGCTGTCTCCGTTCTGTATGCTGAAACTCTGGAGAAAGCAACCTTTACCAGAAACTTAAACACTGACATAATATGACGGCAGTGACCCCTTCGGCTCCACAGGTAGGTACAAGTTACAAATCAATCCACAAAGCACACATGTGTCACACACTGCACCTCATGTATATCGTCAACCTGCGGCTGGGGTTACTGCTTAATCAGATATCATTTCATTTTTCTGTTCCACTCTCATGTTTAGCCCTTTCACCACCATGGTTTGTCCCAAATCTATTGTTTTCTATGGTAAAGTTGGACCTGTATACAGGGAACTGGGGGTGAAAGGGTTAGTAATACTTCAGTGCTCTAACATTGGCCTTAGAATGGTACATAGAGATGTCATTAAACTCACCGAGTTCCATCCGCATTGAGCGAGGGAGGCAGCTAAGCATATCGTGGTAGTGTCTGAACAAGCCTTCATGAGCGGCCAGCAAGATAGCCGAGATGTACTTATGCATCTGAGCAGCTTGGTGGATCTTCTCTGTGGGCACTGCATATTTTGATGTCTGCAGATCGGAGATAGTAAGAGAAAGACAGAATAGAGTCATAAATACACCATAAAAGTCAAATGGGCTAAATCCAGGGTCCATACTCAAGTCGCTTAATCCTCTTTCTACCAAGTGGTATTTACTTCTTTGGTTTGTCTATGGAGCCTGGTAGAAAGAGGATTGAAATTCAAGGGCTTTCAAGGACTTTTTCCAGCAATTTAAATGGACTTTTTAGGTCCAAAATATCATTTTCCAGGTGTCATTTTGACAATATATCATTTTTATATTATCATTTTCTACATCAGTTTTGCAATATCACGACTGATCATCTTGTCATTTTTGAAAATGGTGGGTGGCTTTTCAATTTTCCACGACTTTCCCAGACTCATTTTATCTTCAAGTAGTTTTCCAAGACTTTCCATGAGGCTTTAAAATTCAAAGATGTTCAAGGAATTCCCAGGAGCGTAGGGATCCTGTAAATTTGAGTTTCAATTGGCGCCTGGGGGAGTTATGAATATTCATGTCAACAGACACTGAGTTGAAATGTACAGTCGCTTGTGTCAGGCATAGGAGCGCTACCTTTGAAGGGAGGCGGTTGTCGGAACTGTGCGTGTGCGACTTTCTTATTTACAAACAATATATTTTGTGCATGATATCTAAATGCATCATGGCAACTTGGCTCCAACAGTTAAATTTTGTGATATTCATTTTTAACAAACTTGTTTTACCTTTCATCAATTGCCAATGTACTTTAGATACAGTGTTCACATTGGTCATAGGGGTCCCTGGTAACCTTTGAGCAGAGTTCTGACGACAGCCTCCCTTCAATGGACCCTTACGTTCATGGTGGCCTAAAGATAAACTATGGACCAGCCAAAAAAAGTGTGTGTTTTTTTGGCAACAAGACCAACCCTAGAAAAGCCTGCCAACTCTAGACTTTTTTTTGCATGTTAAAACAAAATAGAGTAAATTTTCTAACTTTTATTGTATTTTGTGGAGTCACAGTCAAAAAAAAAAGAAAAAGAAAACAAAAATTTCCTTTGACCATATCTACCTTTATTTTTGGAGGCAAGTTACCGGAACAGACATATTTTTTATTTGGCCCATATGCAAGTATAGTTTAGGCGTAGTGGTATAATCTTTATCATGACAAGTAATTTTCTTTTCAAAAAATGTGGAGAATAATAATAATAAAAATAGCGTCAATGACACTGTAGCTCCCATCCTGGACTATTTAGTGTTTGTTCTCTGGTCAGATATTTGAACATGTGTGAAAGGGATAAAGTGCATGAAGTGAAAATACTTAAATGTAATGTACTGGAGACAGTGAAATATGTTTAGTGTATATATTCAGAATATAAAACGGAAAAAATACAGAATTAGAAATATCGAATACTGTGATACAACCATTAACTCAAGTCATTGACAATGACATAGTCCCCACTTGTAATAGGAGTATTAGTCTTGATGGGGCAGGGAAATGTGGTCATTAAGAAGTATCACTGGAGTGTATATGTTGAGATCTATGGGCACATAGGTCTATGTCGTTGTTCCCAATTTGAAACACATGAGGCATGTCTAAGTTATGGTTCTAAATCGGGAAAAAAGATCAGACCTCTAGCAGTATTGGCCAGCCAAGAAATATATATGCGCATAATAAATAAGGTACAAGATGTGACATCTTAAGGTCTAATATCCTATCAAAATTGGAGGGTATAGAACTTGTGGTTACTGAGATATGCATATATATGTATAATCAAGGTCAAAGGTCATCGAGGTCACATGACATTTTGAAAAAAAAATTATATTGCTAATTAATCCCTATATGCCAAAAAATCAGACCTCTAGCTCTATTCGCTTGCCCAGAATTAGATGTGTGCATAATTAATGAGGTAAAGCGTGTGTTGTCATAATGTCTCCCATCCTACTAAATACAAAGGACATAGCACTTGTGGTTACTTATTCATTGACATAAACATATATTTTAGGTAAAAGGTCATCGAGGTCACATGACATTTGGTCAAAAAATTTCTCTCCTACAGTTATCCCTATATACCAAAAATCAGACATCCAGCTCTATTGGCTTGCTCAGAATTAGATATGTGCATAATTAATGAGGTACAGTATGTGGTGTCATAAGGTGTCCAATCATACCAAATATGAAGGGTGTAGCACTTGTGGTTACTGAGTTATGGACAAATATGTATATTTGAGGTCAAAGGTCACCGAGGTCAAGTGACATTTTGTCAAAAAAATTGTATTGCTAAGTTATCCCTATATACCAAAAATCAGACATCCAGCTCTATTGGCTTGCTCAGAATTAGATATGTGCATGATTAATGAGGTACAGTATGTGGTGTCATAAGGTGTCCAATCATACCAAATATGAAGGGTGTAGCACTTGTGGTTACTGAGTTATAGACAAATATGTATATTTGAGGTCAAAGGTCACCGAGGTCAAGTGACATTTTGTCAAAAAAATTGTATTGCTAAGTTATCCCTATATACCAAAAATCAGACCTCTAGCTCTATTGGCTCGCTCAAAATTAGATATGCGCATAATTAATGAGGTACAATATGTGGCGTCATAATGTGTCCCATCATACCATACATGAAGGGTGTAGCACTTGTGGTTACTGAGTTATGGACAAATATGTATATTTGAGGTCAAAGGTCACCGAGGTCACGTGACATTTTGTCAAAAAAATTGTATTGCTAAGTTATCCTTATGTACCAAAAATCAGACCTCTAGCTCTATTGGCTCGCTCAAAATTAGATATGCACATAATTAATGAGGTACAATATGTGGCGTCATAAGGTGTCCCATCATACCATATATGAAGGGTGGTAGCACTTGTGGTTACTGAGTTATGGACAAATATGTATATTTCAGGTCAAAGGTCATCAAGGTCACATGACATTTTGTCAAAATATCCGAGATATGGACTCACGGATGGGCGAACAGACGGACATGACGCAATCTATAAGCCCACTGGACTTCATCCGTGGGGACTAAAAATGGTGTTACTGCATCCTTTTTGCAATATGAATACGATGAGAAACTAAATTTTTATTTTTCGTCGCCTTATACATGGGAGTCTATGGAGATCTGCCTTATACATGGGAGTCTATGGACGTGTAAACTAAAAATATGCAAATTTCACCACGATTTGCCCAAATTTGGGAAAGGTCACTCCTATGCACTTCCATACCAAGTTTCAAATCAATCGGACTTGTGGTTTCAGAGAAGAAGATTTTTTGACCAAAAATGGGAGAAAATTACAAAAAAATTCATGAAAAATAGCAAGTCCAAGATACTGACCCAAGATGTGCACAATCATTTCATGTCAGCCCAAAGTACTTACATGCTAATTTTTCATGTAATCTGCTCAGTGGTATTTGAGTTTTTTCAATTTGACTGTTTTTACATTTTTTCACTTAATTTGCATATTTTGGCAATGACAACTTCATTTGAACAAAATCTCATCTACAGCCCATCATCCATGTACACACCAAATATCAAGATGAAATGTGCAGCGGTTTTGGAGTTTTTGATGTTGACGGACAGACATACAGACATACAGACATACTGACATACACACATACAGACATACATACATACAGACATTTCCCTAGCCTATAAGAATAGCTTCCATTGCCATATATACATATGGCTATAGTAGCTAAAAATGGATATCTTATAGTTTGAATGTGTCAGTAGATACTAAATTGAAATATAAAAGGCCAATGAAAGCAAAGAGCGAAAGGTTGCTTTGTCTCCTACAGCAATCCTACTCTATTGGATATCTTACGTATTGTATATCGTAGCTGAAACACTTCTCCACAAGTGCACATCTTCTATTATCTGTCATTCAAAGGAGTCGTTTCCTAAAAACATTCATGCCATAGCAGACCCCATGTACAGATGATTAACCCTTTGACATGCGGTCGTTTGGTGTCCATATGGAAGCCATGGCATTTGTAAAATACTTCAAAGTACACAAACAGATATTTCATGTAGTCATGAAATGTCACCTCCATAAATTTCATGTAGAAATAAAATGGCAAACTAAATCTCTGTCTCTTATCTATTTCAAAACTAGAAATGTAATTTTTGCAGGAAAAAAAAATTTCCTTTCTTGATCACAGGTTGACAGCATATTTTCAAATAATCATAAAATGGAAATCTATAAATCATGGCAAAATGTGAATGAAAGGCACTAAAAATGTCTTTTGAGCTTTTCCGAGACAAAATTTATGATCACAGAATTTTTTTCCCCTTTATTATTTGGTTATTTTCTTTTGATAAAAGATGATGCGTCACCAATTATCGACTGATCAGTCAGTCTGTCACTGGCAGGATCGGTTTATCAATTCGCAAAGCAAAACGTGCTGAGAATTTATAAGCATATAAATATCACTTCAAAGTGTGACAGTTTCCAAATGGTGGCTATCTGCCATGTGGTGGCTTATCTGTAAATTAAGCATGATCTCAAAATCCTCACAGCCTTAGTTTAAATACCATGCACTGTCAGGTTGACTTATTCAAATTTTTCAACAAAGCGTACCTAAATATAGTACCAGTAAGTCAATTTATTTTATGGATTCTTGTTAAAAATAGACAGAATTCTACCCATAGTCCATCAGGGAACTCGGTAAATAGTGACACAGTATGCATACATGTATTTCGGAATTTTGTGCAACATTCAGAAGGGAAATGATGATTTTTCACTGTAATTGGAGGACTTGTTCGCTACTATAAACTATAATCTATAGAAGCTATTGGGATGGCATCTGGTGTCCATCGTCAGTCTGTATGTATGTATGTGCCATTGTATGTATGTATGTATGTCCGTTTCTGAGGATGTCCGTCCACTCAAATATCTTGAGAACCGCGGTACTTACAAATTTGATATATGTTGTGTAGATGCAAAATATGATTATGAGAAACTACATTTTTTTATTGTTTGATATTGTTAAAAATATGCAAATTAGTGCAAAAAAGGCGTTTTTGGTAAAAAATCTTCTTCATAACCGCTGGTGAGACAGCTTTGATATTTGGTATTCAGGTCCCTAGGGATGACCCAATTTGGATTTGTTCAAATTGTGATGAAAGATGCAAATTTGTATTTTTAAGGAATTTTTTTGGTCATTTTTGGTCAAAAATTTATTTCATCAAAACTGCTTGTCTGACAGCTTTGATATTTGGTATACAGGTTCGTAGGGATGATCAAAATATGTGTGGTGGATATCTTATCAGTCTTCAGACCATAAAACAGACTCTTGTTTAGGTAAACGCCAGGTCCAATAGCAAAGTACTCAGCCAAGTAGCTGGGTAATTACCTAATTTAGTGTTCCAATAACTCGTGCGCCAAGTGTAATTTTATATCCATGTCTATAGTAGCTTCAGGGACATTGGCCCTATGTTTTTTATTGTTATAACAATTTTTGTTGATGAATTAGCATTTGTGTACATTGAGCATTTATTTTTTTACTTGGAATCCTTGTAATGTGTAGCTTTTCAGAAAGTATCATTCAATTGCAAACTTCATTTTCTTTTTAACAACCATGGTTAGTCAGTGCATTTTCTGCAAACTGGTTCAGGTGAAACCACAACTGGTGGTTGGATTTTTTCCAGTTTGCTAACGATATGCTGGATTTATCTGGTTTTAAAAAGCTGCTAAAGTAGATTGGATATTTTGTAAAGCGCAAGCAAAGGGCGGTTGAGAAACAGCGGTTGAAAAACATACTATGCTATAAAGGTAGTTCTTACCATGAGATTGAAAACACTTTCGATAAAATTTCCACCAAAGAAACTTTGAAACCATTCCCTTTCTAAATCGAGAATAAAAATAAATGGTAACCATGCAAAATTTGGCACTGCAGAAACAAATTACATGGTATTTAATGATACTAGAAATTCAAAATGGCTGCCATCCATTTGTGAACTCTACAGGAAATAACATTTAGGATTTTCACAAAAATAAGCCAGCGAAAACTTTATTTACTAAATGAACTTCAAATTGAGTCTGAATTTCTGTCCCCGAGGCGCTTTCTACCTTAATCAGGTCAGTTTCACCTCTTAAGTGTTCAATTCTTACTCTAAATAATGGCACTGGACTATACCAAAACAATTCTAAAACTGGGGTAGGGGTGTCATGAGTAGGAAATGGGAATGCCAGCACATACTGTACTGCAATCAGTATCAAAACACTGCTGTGAAACATTGTTATTCACCAAAACTGAGCCACGTGGATGATGGAAATTAATGTAGATCAAACATGGTGTGTTCAGACTGGCCTGGATGTTGCTGAAGAAACTATGGTAACTTCGAATAGCCATCAGTGGATGTATTTCAAATATCTTTGAGATATATTTTCTATTTGTACCGTCGAACTATTTTGAAATGTCCCATCCTAACAGAGCATCTTCCTGTAAAATGATTCTATGGCAGCTTTAAATAGCTACATGTAGGGCAATTTAATGGACAAATGCACAGTTGAAATTTATTAATATCGTAAAGGCTTTAGAATTACACAACATAACATACATTACAACACCTTTGCCTCTGTATTTTGTTTTATCCAATCATCATGAATTACTGGCCCCTGGATTTTTTTGCAAAAGCATGGCATAGTCCATATACAATGTGCCATGTTATGGTTGAAAACTGCAATTTGGTCAAAAAGACTCAAATTCAGTTGTCAACAAAAACACCGGACATTACACACAGACAGGCTGTGTTGTCAAGTTGAATCCCAGGTATTTCATCATGACTGTGTGAGTGTACAACAAGAGACTGTGCATTCACGACGGAATGAAAATCAGAAGTTGCAGCTAATGGCACTCTACGTCCGATGATTACGTAGGGGGAAAAAACAGAAAGTCTGACATTTGAAAGTCAAGGTCAGAAGGTTAAACTTTAAACACGAAGCCAGACTGTCTGTCTGCCCGGCCTGTCTCTCCGATGTTCTGAGGTACAGTTCAGCTGTAGCAGCTCACAGGTAAATATGAAATGGTTCATTCAGCTGTCTTTCAGCATTGTGAAACACCGGTGACGGCACTAATTGACTTTGACACTACACCTTGTGTGTACCAAGTCAGGTTTGAATAATTATGGCAATACTGGATTAACCTGGATTATTATAATGCTTCTCAACTAACAAATAATCTTATATCGATATCGAAATACAAATGGAAAACAAAAATTAAACATTACATACATGAAAATAAATAAATAAATAAATAAATAAATAAATGAATAAATAAATAACACTAATAAATAAATAAATATATAAGTACAATACACAAACCAAAAAAAATTAATTATAAATAAGTATGCTATTAAAATTTGACATGTTGTAAATATCATAAATTAATTTTTTTGTAAATTTATTAAAATGCAATGAGACTGACAATGAGTTCTCCATTACAATATGAACTTGAATTTCATATCAATTTGTCTTATTAGCTTGATTGTGCTGTATGCACAAATTGTACTGTACATGGATACAGCTACAATCAAGACATACTGGGTAATCTAATGCCTTTATGGACAAATTTTGTCCACAACTTAAATTGGCCTAATCACCCCTCATAAATATCCTTCCTACCACTATATTTCCATTTATTCATTAAGTCTCTATTGTGAGATGGACCATACCATTTGAAAATGTAGGGGACTCTCCGTCTTAGACTGACGAGTTGTTTTATTTAGGTAGGATTTAACTGCCAGGAATTGATTTTGAAAGTCACACAATGGGATGGTTATAGAAGTAACATAAATTTTACGTTGGTGACTGCGCTGCAAAATACAACCCCTCAGCAAATACCCTCTACCCCCTCAAAAAATCGTGGAATACACTGGACTTAGCCTGGATATCTGAAACTTTATCCATGTCTGGTGAAAGCTTTCGGATATTAATAGAAATACCTGGAAAACCACTATAGATGATAGATACTACGTCCTAGAAACCCACTTACAGACTGAAAGAGATCTGTTTCCTTAGAAAAAACCTCTGAGTTTGATGCAGTGTTTACTGTATCTATCACAAAGCTAGAGTAAGAAACCAATATTTGACCTTTGGCATTGTAATAAAATCTGACTTTTGACATTAATATTCTGATTTTAGAAATGTGAGATTGTGTTAAAAGACACATATAAACACTACTGAACTGAAACAAAATGAGCTATTGTGTCAAAGCTACACACTACCCTAAAGCATTACAAAATTTGAAATATGACAATATGAAATACTTACTCCGAAGGTTGAGTTGAGATGTTTTGTGGGACTGCCGAAGAGCACAACTTCTAAATTCGCTGAGGTTGACCTTGAACTATTGGAGGAGGAAGAAATTTTATGAAACCACCCGGACTTGACAGCTTTTGGAAAACTGTTGGTGAAAAAAAGACAAAAATATTTTAGTGATACATTTTGGTATTTTTTGGATAGTTTGACCCGCTGATGAGACTGACTTAGATTCACATGAAAGGGAAAAATAATTAGGTTAAAAAGACAACACAGGTGTATATGATTGCTTATGGAATTAGCATTAACTTTAAACATCAGTGGGGAGGGTTCACCTCAATCATGTGAAAAACTCAACCTGATCACCCCTAATTTACAATGGACAGGTTCACAATCACCATTGATAACAATGAGGTTGGGTTAAACCATGGTGGGGAACAGGTTAAAATTTGCACATGTCAGCAAGTTTTACCACAGCTCACCATGAATACCCTAAATGAATCATCGCCACATTTTACTTTGGGAAAATGTTAAACATGGTTCACCTTTGTGCGTGAAAATTGATGGAAGTAGATTGTCACAAATACTGGCCACTAGTGACCTTTCGGAGCATTCTGAGTGCATACCTTGTCTGGCAGTATCGAGGAAAAACATAAACTTTTGGTCTTTGGTACTGGTATGTCTTTGGACAAAAAAGTGTTTAGTTTCCCATCATTGCACATGTCATGAGAAAACATGCGCGTCACTTTTTTCAGTTTTAAAAAAAAATCATGAAAATAAAAAAAATAAAAAGAGCACTGAATACAACATAACATCTATATGTGAATCCATGCTATGGACCGGTTGATATGTTCAATAAATGTTCTGAAATGTTCCTCAGGTTTGTTTCTTTCAGTGGCAGCCATCTTGCTTTACGGCGGCCATGTTTGAAATTTTTATGTCAAATAAAGGAAAGAAAAACTTCCCATGACTGCATCAATTTTGAATCCACCCAATTGCAACAATGAAAAACATTTTATTTTTTTTGGCCTTACCTGATGGAGGGTTGATGTATTGCTAGGAGGGTACCATGTACTGTGGTTGTGATGGCCGACAGATGGAAATAGTCAAATAGTACTGGAATATGGTGGTGTACACCCTGCCTGCTGTTGAAATGCAATTTCAGAGTTCGACTGCTGGCTAGCTGCAGAGCTTGTGGATCATTGGGTCTAGAGGTGAGTAGAATAAAAAGAAAAAATGGATTTGAATCAGTTCACACTTTAAGGACAACAAGTGTTACTTTGGATAGAATTTTCATTATTTTTATGTCATCTTCTCCCTAAAGTATTTGAAATAAAAAGAATTAGCCTATACAAAGGCAACTCATTGTGAACAATGCCGTGTATACGCAATGGTAATGTTGACAAATGAATTTCAGTTTGGCCTGAGATTCAGTCGTATAACTTTAGGTAGAATACGGCTCAGGACAGATATTTGGACTCTGAAACTATTCCGATTCTTTTCTGATCTACCACTTTATGGGGGCTCATTTTGAAGCCCTTTGCTTAAAAAAAACTTTCACTATCTTTTTGAAATTCAAAAATTTTATTTTCCTCCATAGAGTTAACACAGGGATGGCAGCCATTTTGAATTTCAAATATCGGTAAATTTCGGGTACTAGTAATTTGTTTCTCTAGTACCAAAATTTGGACGATGATCCCTGATTTTTATTCTTGATTTTCAAAGTGGATGGCTGAAAGATTCCTTGAAAATTTGAGCAAAAGTTTAAGTCTAAGTCTATCACTTACGAGGTGCATACGATGTCAAAGTTTGTTGCCTTTACATAAATAACCTTGTCAATTATTTTTTCAGATTGCCAAAAAAACTGTAGGTTATGAAATGTGATGTCCATTTGGTCAAAAATTATCAAAATGTTTGCAGAAAGATTCATAAAAATTGGTAAAATGTTGCGCGAAAATTTTGGTGGGAAAAATTACAGCACTCAAAAGAGTAAATACTATGAGGTTATTACGAAAATACCGCAAAGGATGCACAAGGACATTGGTGCAGCGTATCGCCCGACGCGAAGCGTAGTGCGATGCGCGGCGCCAAAGTCCGAGTGCATCCTTTGCGGTATTTTTGTAATAACCTTATTATTATAAATCTTACATTCGTGACTGGGGCATCAAATTGCCAGAGTAGTGACCGTTTTTGTACAGTGTCAACAATTTTTCTTCTGATTTATGGCGAAAGTGTGGAACACTATCTCGGATGCGCTTCTGCAAGTTCTGGATAGTGTGTGTGCACTACACACGTACGTACGTACAGAACGCGCACGAGACATGTTCTGGCACTCATCCAATGGGTCCCTCGAAACCGTTCAACAGTGAACGCACAGATACAGCTGCAGGGGATGGAGCGCCTTGAAACCGTATGTGTTACGGAACGGGCGTTCCGTACGGCTTTTTTAGCGCACGCAAAATTCTGTTGTTTTCGATGGTAGATGTATAATAATGCTTTTTACTGACTTTGCAGATTGGGAAGAAACAGGCCTGGCAGGATATGGGTCACAGGAGATGCATCAGTAAATGCACTGTCTTGTCAGAGCAAAATTGTGAAAATATCATCAAAAGTAGAGTAGCTTTTGTCCCTTTAAAAGCAGCCACAATGGTACAAGCATGATTTCAATGTTGACAGATGTAGCTGAGCTTTCAATGTCTGTCAATCATGGCCATGGAGCCACTCTCTACAAGGAAGGAAACAATTTGAAAACAAAAGAACTGTAGAGCTGCACCCTACAGTGAAAATTGTAATTTTGTTTTACATTGTGCGACAATATGATGTGTTGACAGAGGACAATGAGAGAGGAAACCTCAGGATATTGTTTCAATAATATGTAAGGAAATTTTAGCATGAAATGTTAAGATGGAATGATATTTGGATACTCAAATTTTTCCACTACTTTTCTGATCTACCACTTGTGGGGGCTTATTTTAAAGCTCTTGGAGTGAGAAAACTTTTCACCATCTTAGTTCACTTAAAATCTAAAAATTTTGAACAGGATAGGTGGCCATTTTGAATTTCAAATATCGGTAAAAGCTAGGTTATTTGTTATCTAGTTGTAGTACCAAAATTTGCAGTGTTCCCCACATTTTTATTCTTGATTTGGAATGAGAATAGTTGAAAGTTACCTTCAGGCAAGTTTGAGTAAATGCTTATTAGTCTTTCAGTTTCCAGGGGCATACTATACAACTTGAAGCCTTTGAGCACTGTACTTTTTCCCTCCAAAAGTTTACTACAACATTTTGCCAATCTTTATTAAAATTTTCTATTACTTTTTTGATAATTTGGACCAAATGGACATCATATTTCATTGGCTACTGTTTGTATGAAAATTTTGGCAAAAATCTGAAAAAAACTGATGGGGATATATTTTAAACAAAAAATTGACTTTGGCGTTCAAAAGGTTAAAGGGTACTAATCCTTTCCAGCAATTTTGAAGTTGTTTTTACATAGTACACATGCAAGCGGGATTGTTCTCAGAATCAAAACCACACAACTAAGGTACTGAATCACTTTTTTCAGAAGTTGGGGTGCAGCCCGATGGTTTTGATCGTTGAATTCTTTGCTGGACGAGTTAGGGTACCCTAGGGTTGTGAGTTTGAATCTAATCAAGAAATTGCTGAATGTCAGATAGCAATCCATTCTTGTGCGAGGAGACAAAAGTCATTTTTGAATCCTGTTTCTCCTGGGGCTTATAGTTTTTAATTACTAAAGTGAATTTAGATGATAACATGTCCAATTTCTGATGAACATGCATGTCAAACACATCGTCCACACATTCCATTAAATTTCAATGATAAGCCCTCCTTTCAATGCACACGTCAAGTCGGAATATGGATGTTTCCTTTTGAAATATCAAAGTTACAGTCAACATTTCTGGTTGATTTGAAGCAGCTTCTGTGGCCACACACAAAACCTTCAACAAATTTCTCTTTGGTAATAGACGATTAAACTATACATCGAAGGAACATTGTGCAAAATTATCACATGTAAATTGTGAAAAGTTACGATAAGATGAAACAAAGTGCAACTTTCAAGTTTTGAACATATAAATAAATCAATGTTTTGAGATATAATAATAAGTGGCTCGTACCCTGACTGTAATACAGTAAGGCTCTCAGAGAGCAACTATGAAACTTTGAATAATAGTGTATATCTTTTGTTTTAACTGAAATGAATGAAGTTTGAATGATTTGTGTAGGCTTCTAATTTATTCAACATGGAAAAAAAGAAACATGAGTGTCTTCATTTGATATTTGACGATATGCAATAACCTTCATTTGCTAGAAGCATGAAAAAATCTCAATTTGCATATTGCATAATTTATTATTATAGTCCTCAATCTGAACCAAAGCCATTTAAATTTTCAAGCCTGGGTCGACATTCCCTCCTCGTGACAGAAAACACTGCTAGTGTTTTGGGAATGCCAGTACTGTTATGTTTTACAGGGTTTCCCCAGTCATGTTACCGTGGTTCCCTGAGAACAATACCAATACCAATGTATTAGAGAAGGACAGAAATATTACCTATCTTACAAATTTCATATTTACCTATCACAGCAAATATTGTTACATCATATACCATTTACCCATCTCACCAAATATCATTCCGAGGGGGCCTTAATATGTAACCTGCTTGGTCTATTTGTCATATAAATACAAGAATTTTGTATCGCTCACATACATCACCTTGCAACTGCCTCTCTTCAATCCCACACCTCAGGGACACACCCTACCTGTACGCAAGCACTGGCACAATCCCTGACAGAAACTAACAACTTTTAACTGACGACTTCCCTTTACTTGCATCAAGTTCATTTCCTCTTAACTCTTTGAATGCTGTATTTTTCCCACCAAAATTTTACTGCAACATTTTACCAATTTTTATGAACTTTTCTGTAATTTTTCCAATAATTTTGGACCAAATGAACACAATAGTTCATTGGCCACAGTTTTTTATCAAAATTTTGGCAAAAATCTGACAAAAATTGACTCGGGTATATTTTATAAGGGTAACAAACATGACTTTGGCGCTCAAAGGGTTAATGTCTATCTGACCATCTGTGTAAAATTTCACTATTTTCTTGACATTCTACTCATTGTGGGTTCATCATGGCTACTTACAGCATGAAATGTACTTAGAAACGGTATCTCAGTTTCCTTGTACATTTGTTGAGAGATCATGTACGTGTGTCAGATTGCAGATGATGGTGATTTTTTACAGATTTCATATGGCCTACTACTGAACTGGCAGTAGTGTTTCAGTTACACATGTGATCAGTTTCTGTGAGTGTATCATTTCCGGTGACTTACGCAGATTACGTAGAGCAACGGTTGCATAGCAACTAAACCCTAAGATTCTCCAATATGCTTTGCAATTGATGACCAGAGGGTACAATGCTCTCTGGGCCTGATGCATTATTCAACTGAAACTGTGGATTACATTAAACAGGCTTGAACCGGAAGACATGATTCTATGTAATAAAAATTTCCATTTCAGCACTTCTGTTCTGCTACTTTGAGATAAATTGTGACAAATTGCGAAAATATCTAATCTTCTTTTGGATTTACCTGACTTGAAAAAAATGTTAACAAATTTGGGATATTCATGTAAACTTTGACAGTAGTGCACACGTCAGTCTTTTTGGCATTTATTATATAAGTTGGACTCTAGTGTACACTTTTCATTAAGAACATTTTGCTTTTCCAGCTAACTCTGAGGAAACAAAAACAGAAACAATGAACCAACAAACAAACAAACAAGGGTGGGCTTTAACTATTTTTCCAACCCGGTAGTGGTTGCCTTTTCAATCCCTTATTGTCTGTGTACTGTTCGAACCACATCAATGAAAACATGGTGGGATGGAGTCAAACTAAGAGGGAAAATAGCTGTTAATATTGATATTTTTTGTTATATTTTGTTCAAGAAAATACGCAAGCCCATTTCCCCCTTGAGTCATTTAAACTCAAATAGAAGGTATTAGCCTTGCAATCACAAGCTGACGTGTACAATTTGCTACGTTATGGTTGATAACTGAATTCTAACCTGGACTGTAAAATTCAGTTGTCGACAATTGCGTCAGACGTAATAATCTCTTCAGGCAAAATTGGCAAGTTGAACACTGGGTACTGGCATTCAGTTTGAGAGTTGAAAAAGAAACTATATTTCACCAACAGAACAAAAAATACCGTCAAGGACAGTGTGCTCACATTTGGTTTCAATTGGTAAAATCAAGAAATATTTAAACCAGAAAAACAAGAATGACAAAAGCAAATAAGGTCTGCAACTTAGGCACTGGAGGTCATCTTGAGGAACATGCATATCAACTTCTATAGCAATGGGACAAGCAGATACTACCCGGTACATACATAAGCAAATGTCAACAAAAAAATTAGCCAGAGAAGGCTTGATAAAAAGAAGAGGTGGGAGAGTGGGGAAAAAATAAAGAGTGGGAAAAACATGTACAAGGGATCTGGTAAAAAGTAATGCTACCTCATCAATCTCCTAGACCCTACCCCCTCCTGAATATCAAATGTTCCACCCCTTGGTAGACCATGTTTACATAAGACCAGCTGGCAGGAAATATATTTACAACCTTGGGGATGTTTTAATTAATGCTATGAGAGCTTTCATTCGAATGTAAACAGCACTTAAATTAGTTACAGATAGTGAAATGCCTTCCACTGTGGGGGTGATTACGACATCTGGAATTATCCTGGATCCAAATTTCTCATCAGTTCTTGTGTGTCTTACATGCAAAAGTTGCAAAAATTGGTTCGCAATTAAAAAAATTTACCTCTGCTTTGTCTGGATCAAATTTTACTACAAATTGATACCAAATATGACAAAATTATGTTCACAGCCTTTGAAACTGTCTCACAACATATCCTGGGTTGGTGTAGGTCATTTAAGGTCACAAACTGAGAAAATTACCTAAAATATAAAAATTTGGGGGTTTCCCAACACTTTGAGCAGAAAATCTATCTAATAACATCCCTTGGGACTTTTGTAGCAAATTACAAAGCTATCAGACAAGTAATTTTGAGAACAAGTTTTCTTGACCAAAAATGACAAAATTGTCTTAAAAATACAAATTTGTATATTTCAGGACAATTTCCACATATCTAACTATTGTCATCCCTGGGCAAAATTGTCTTAAAAATATAAAAATTGTGTACATCTGTACACCAAATATAGAAGCTGTCTGTTCAGGAGCTTTAAAAAGTAAATATTTTTAAAGATTTTTTGACCAAAAATGACAAAAATTGCTCCAAAACAGTAATATTTTGCTGTAATTTTCAACAATAAGAAGGGTAACACCCTTGCAAACACCCAATCCAAATTTGACAGCAATTGGGCTAGCGGTTTCAGAGAAGAAGAAATTTTACTTAAAATGAGAAAATTAACCAAAAAATTCAGCAAAAATACAAAATTTGAGATATCTTCACGATATTCATAAAACTGATTTTGATCAACCTTAGGAAGGCGTATACCAAATATCAAAGCTATCAGATTAGTAGTTTTTGAATAAAAAAAATTTTGACCAAAAATTCGGAAAATTGCCCCAAAATTACAAATATGAAAATTTCACTTCAATTTGTATAAACTTGACTTAGGTCATCCTCAGGAACATGTATACCAACTTTCAAAGCAATCAGATGAGTGGTTTTAGAGAAAAACATTTTTTGACTAAAAACTGAAAAAATTACCCCAAAAATAGAAACATGCAAATTTCATCCCAAATTTTCAACATCTAATTTAGAATACCTAAAGGAACCTGCACACCAAGTTTAAACCCTGTCTGACCAATGGTTACAGAGTTTTAGCAATCTGCAGGGTTTTTCCTTTTTTCCCCTCATTTGCATATTTTTGACACTGACAAGTTCATTTGAACAAATTCACATCTACACCCCTAGGTGCACCTGTACACCAAATACTAAGACAGTAGGTGCTGCGGTTTAGGTGTTTTTGATGTGGACGGACATACATACATACATACATACATACATACATACAGACATGCAAATCGGATGCAAATGAACTGATTCAGCTTATACGATTACCTCACATTGGTATACCAAATGTGAGCTAAAATAAACAACTAATAAATCCATCAAAAGTCAGAACTGACGGAGTTTTAAAGTAGTAATAAGGTATCAATATATACTAACCCTATATCTGTGTCAGAAAAGTATAACTCCAGAATCAGATGAAATGGTATCTCATGTATACACTCTTCTATCTGCAAGAGGAAACAGTACACAAACAAACATACAATATCATTTTATCATTACCCCTTACAACAAGAGTTCCTCCGAGTGTGAGACAATTAAAAGAACCTATTACCCTGAGGGTAGAAGAAAAAAGTTATTTCTTCAGTATTTGTCTTGAAAATTTTTGTATAAAAATTGATGACTACAAGGTAAAAACTGTAGTAGCCTTGTCACAGAAGTACCGGTACAGATTTTGATTTCAACACTACATGTCTGTCATCAGTAACTTTGCTTAACAATACTCTCTTGATTGGAGTGAACTACCAATACCTGCCGTACAAGGTGTACTTTCCTCCATTAAGACTTTTCTTTTTCATTATACGATTAACCTTTATGCGTTTATTTAAAATGTGTGTACCAGAGTAAAGAAATTGAACCCATTCTCACACCAGGTGAGTACATTTTTTCTCAACTTTCAAGATGTGATACCTCATCAAAGGTGTTGCCTAGCAACTCATTCCTTGGTTGTCATGACACTAGCAAAATGCCAGATGTGAAGATCTGGTTTTCTTTCCCACAAATCAGTTAATCAAATGGTTAACTAATCTCTTGCACGTACATGTATTTTACCTTCTTGAACAGAAGCATGGAATCAACACAACTTCATTGGGACAGATATTCGGACTCTCGAACTGTAACAATTCTTTTCTGATATACCACTTGTGGGAGTTCATTTTAAAGCTCTTGGTGTCAGAAAACCTTTCACTGGCTTAGTTGTTCGAAATTCAACGATTTTATTTTCTCCATAGAGTTGACACAGGGATGGCAGCCTTGTTGAATTTTAAATATCGGTAAATCATGGGTTATTTGTTTCTCTAGTACCAAAATTTCCGTGGCGACCCCCAATTTTTATTCTTGATTTTGAAAGAGAATGGTCGAAAGATTCATCACGGAAAGTTTGAGCAAAAGTTTAAGTCTTTCACTTTCGAGACGCATACTACCTTAACCTTTTCACCCCAATTCCCTGTATAGAGGTCCACACTCACCATTGATAACAATGGGTTTGGACCAAACCATGGTGGTGAAAGGGTTAAGAGTCTGCTACATGTGACTGTAATTTGTGAGGGTTTTTTCTTCCGAAGACTGGCGAGATCATATTTTTCATTAGAGATAGTGTCCATCTGTTACATGACAGTGTGTTCAGATTGAAGGAAAACGGATTGACTATTGGCTGACTCACCCGATGGCTATCTACTAATGTATGGATCTTGAATAAGAAGACGTCGTTCAGTTGGATTTCTTCTTTCTTGTAGAGGATCTGAAAGGTCTTGCTGCAGGCGGCTTCCTTTTGTGTAAACTGGGCGAAAACTAGATCATTATCTGTCGGCGCGAGAAGAAATTTACGGAATAAGCTCACACGTCAACGGCTTATAGCTTTTACATACTGTCTGATATAAGTAAAATGCTCTAACTCTGTTCATTTTGTATAGTCGTGGTGCCAATCGGAGGCATTTTGAAATTCACTTTGGATGCATTGTTGGAAGAGGAAACCATACCTGTATGTTGAACAAGAAGGTCACCATTGAAAGTATGCAAAGCTACACCCTACTGTACAGCATCACCAAATACACTGTACCTCATAATTTGAACAATTATACATGGAATGACCACTGAGTGTGATTGAAACTAATTTGGGATAATTGGATCTTCATATTTTTCAAATTTCTAAAAAGTGTTAGGTGCCCTATGGCTGAATGTTGCAATATTACAAATTACTCATAAAAACAAGTGTGTTAACTAAAAGAGATGAGGTTACATTTGTAGATTAAATTGACATTACTTCACCATCCAATGATCCCAAATTAGTTCCAATCATACTGGGAACCCACTTGGCACATGTACAGACAAGTCACTAAATTGGACGAGCTATTTCTTAGAATTTATCTTTTGACCATGCTGAAAACAGTATTGTTTGCACATTAGAGCACAGCTACTTTGGTCATAATCTGAACAAATGCAAATGAGCTCTTTCCTCCCACTGTAGCTGTCTGACCAATTTCAAAGCGATTGACAGATAACAAGCCAATTACTCTGTATCCACCTTTCACTCAGAAAATTATTTTATAATTGAAAATGATAAAACACATGTTCTGAATGAAAAATTGGAACCTTTGTCCAAATATGAAGAAGGCTACATTGTAGCATTATCTAATCCTCTGCATGAAACACTCTCTAAAAAATAAAGCAAAAGTTGTAACCCTTAGAGTGCTGTAATTTTTTCCCACCAACATTTCAGTACAACATTTTACCAATTTTCATGAATTTTTCTGTGATTTTTCTGATAATTTTGGACCAAAGGGACATCACATTTCATTGGCTAGAGCTTTTTATCAAAATTTTGGCACAAATCTGAAAAAAAATTTACTGGGGTATATTTTATATGGGTGACAGAAATTGACTTCGGCGCTCAAAGTGTTTTAAAGAGTTTCGAATTATTTGAGTTGACTTGAATGGCAAGTTACAAATGACTTTCTTTCCATTCTCTTTTAAAAATCAGTGACCTCGTATTTATTTGTGGCCCTTTCACTGTGACAAATATTCACTGTTGAGTAAGAATTCAGGCGACTTCATCGCTTTGAGAGCCCAACTGCATTTACGGAAGAGAAATTGCTTCAAAACCACGCTTAAAACGCAGCAAACTATGGAGATTGATGCTTTAATAATGCGTGCCTTCATGACTTGTTAACTACGCTTACAACGAAACCCATTTTAAACATTATACAATATCAAAAGCAGAACCGCTGAGCCAAACAGAGAACTGATTTACACATCACTGGTTCATGAATACCGATACGTCTGAGATACGCACGTATCTTGTCTTTCTCAACCGCATAGGATTCAACAATTTTTACTACAATTTTTTTCGTCTATCAGAGAAAAACTTTAAAGATACAACTTTGGTAAAATACACAATTTCTGATGCAGAAATATTTTTTTCTTCTTGAATGTCACAGTCCAAGCCTAACTGGAGTATTTCTGAAATCAATTAATTGCAACTAACAGAAAGACCCAGCTAAATGCAAAAAAGCACTTCTGTCATACTCAATCAGAGATCCAAATTAGATGATTAGTTTGATAAAAAAGGACATTACGTATAACCAGCTTGTAATATACCTATCTGTGTAGTAGGAGTCTCACAGCAAATATACATGTACCTCCAAACAATACTATACAGTATACATGAAATCTTATGTGTTAAAGTACACAGTAGCGAATTGAAAACATTCTGTTGTCAGTTTGCACCATCAACCCTTTCACCACCATGGTTTGGTCCAAATCCAATGTTATCAATAGTGATTGTGGACCTGTTCACTGGGAATTTGGGTGAGAAGGTTCATTACTCTGTGGGCATACTGTAGTCTCTTGATTCCTTTCCTTGACTACTGCTATTGATGTAGGCTCGGGGCTGAATGATTTTTCTCACAGCCGAGTACCAAAGGCACAATTGATTCACACTCTGAGAGTTGTTCTGAATTTCTTCGGTAATATTGCCCTAATGGTGCTAATATGACACATGTGGCTACAATTGTCCATAACTGTGACATTATGTGCTAAGATTATACATGAAATGTTCAACCCGGAAAATCTCTTCAATAACAGGTTTCATCTGACCTATTAATACTTTGCGTTTTATTCAGTTTATTTGAATTTGAGTCACAGAAGGCTATAAACATGTTTTCAATCTCTACTTCAACGAAGCCAATTATTGGAGTTTTCTCATCCAATAAAACAGTTTGTTAGTCACTGTGGATGTTTTCATGCAATGTTATTTCAATGGCTTAAATTCTAGCTAAGTATTACCACTTGCATATGTAAATGTACAGGTAGTATTACAAATATGATTTCTGAACATATTAAAATTGAATTGGTCCAAGAGGCCTTAATTCACAGAAAGTGCAGAAATTATGAACAAATCTGAATAGGGTCATAAAAAGACTTTTCAGCAGTTCTTGATTGGTTTTTTGCTGGAATTATGTAAAAAATAGGGCCAATGGCTCTGTAGCTACTATACATGTAGACTTGGCTGGTATGGCAGACGTACATAGTATAATACTGCACCAGATATAGTGTGTGCAGACATCCTTTGACAATATTCTTAGGCTTACAGACCCTCTATATACACATACGTACAATGATAGCCAGCATAGGTAACTGCCATCTACCGGTAGGCCTGTTCTTTCTTTGCCATCTATCTTTTATACAAGGTGGACATTTATATACATGTAGGCAGTTGGATAAAATATCTGGAAATGTTTCAGACCTATTAAACAAGTTGTTTTTAAGATGATGATTCATTACATATGCAAAATTTAATAAATTGATACTGCTCTTTGCCTAAGTTTCAGTACCAGTTCATCTCTGTATGAATTACATGTACAGTGTGTGTCATCAAATTTGACGGAGTCCTACTGGATGCATCACTTTGTATACATGTAGGGGCTTGAACTCACAATAGCTGCAATAACTTAAACCCTGAATTCGAATGGACCACGGTACAAACAATCCCACATGCACAAACGTGCATAACCGTACATGTATTTCAATACGCATTTGTACACATTTTGGTTTGCTTGTACCGCTTTCATGTGATCTCTTGGCTGTATCGCCTGCTTTTTATTCTGGAGTAGAACCATTCAAGAAATCAAATTATTGATAGGTACATGTACACGCACTGTGTTATCGACAGCAGCAATGAAACACATCAGAATCACATTTTAAATTTTACAAGCATACTTGACTTTCAAAGAAAAAACTTTCAGATACAAATTTAAAGAAATATCAAAACGAGGATGACGAAATTATGCATCAGTTTTAGATTATCATGAAAACTCCCCTAAATCAAAATGGTCCCTCCCTTGGTGAAAGGGAGACTCTGTAATAAAAGAACATGTACTGTAACACTACCATCATGGGGTGCTTTACTTACTAGATGGCTTGGATGAAGAGACTTCAACTTTCATGGGGAATTTAGGGTGAGACTTGAAATACGCCCGGATTTGGTAAAATCTATTGAGAGAAAAAACAAAACAGAAAGAACAGTTAATTTATAGTGGTGCTGGTTTGGTATTTTAAAGAAGGATACAACATTACAATGTTCCAACACGGGCAATTTGTTTACGAAAGTGTTGGTAAACAAAAGTTCTTGTAAACATGTTATGTAATTTTTCATGATTTAGTCATGAAATCATTATGGTACAAGTAAATACACGTAAAGCTAAAATAGCAAGACACCCATTCATTGCAGTATATGCTTTTCTCAGATTGGAAGAAGACAATGGAACAATCTAATTACTTGAGACGCTTGGAAAGTACTGCTGGCCTAATATACCATACATCCAAGTAATTTTTTAATAACTGGTCTTCCGTGTACTGTATAGCACATACTTGGTTCAAGTATAATAAAGACATTTCACACCAGCAGATGTCACAATAAGTGGTGGATGCCAGGCCACGTACATGTATACAAGAACATATTTGTCATGTACATTGACTTATACTGATTGCATGCAGGTACATGTGTACATTTCACTTGTGCACTTTGTACCATACATGAAAAAAAAATTCTGATATCACAAGTTTAAATATAGCTGTGAAACTTGATATCCTGAGCAGAGATTCTAAAGTAAATGTTAAGATGACCTTAGACTTCAACGTATGATACTTGACATCAATATTAAAGGAGATCAAGTTTCCTTCTTTAAGGCACTCATTCCGTTCCAGTTGTAATAATCAAGGTCATCTGACACAACTGATAATCCAGAGCATTAGGTTATAATGTCACTGATACATGAGATAAAACACAGTGTGAAACTGTAATACATTGGGCATGCATTTCACACACCAAATCCTTTTTTTTTATACTGGTATACAGTGATAGAGGACCTGTATATATGTAATCGTATCTTGATATTAATTTTAAATGAAAAAATGGATATAATGGCAACCTACATTGTACAATGGCTTTTAGGAAAATGGGGCCCACCTACGGCATTCTAGTGTTCTTGAGATGTCATCTGACACAGGTAAAATAATTTTTCAGAAATTTATAACCAAACGACCTCCAGTGTATGGAACCATGGCTTGCCCCCTCAACCCTTTGAGCGCCGAAGTCAATTTTTGCCTCCTTTATAAAATGTAACCCAGACAATTTTTTCCAGATTTTTTCCAAATTTGTGATCAAAAACTGTAACCAATGAAAAGCTATGTCAATTTGGTCTAAAATTGTCAAAAAAAGTACATAAATTTCATAAAAAATTGGTGAAAAATTGGTGAAATTTTGCACAAAAATTTTGGCGGGAAAATTTACAGCACTCCAAAGGTTAACAGCATGCCTACATGTAAGTAATTGAGTAATGCACTGAACTGCAAGCAACAATTGAGAAAAAAGTGCACCTCCCGGCAGAAACAACACTTAGCAGTTATCAGAGTTTCAATTAACTATCGATTTAACCTTTGCCTAAAGTTAATATACTGCGTTGAGATTTATGGGTCTCTAGTGCCGCTGACATGGATATGGATGATAGTACACTCTGTACACCTCTCTGAACATCATTTATTTTGAGCCAATTCTCTTGGATACCCTACAAGTACAACAGCATAATACTGAATAACTGTGTTCATACCAACTGCAAAGACTTTACACTAATCACAGGTTGAAATAAATGAATTGAATTTAGTGTTGTCCATTTACGGTACTACGCTACTACTTGCCCTTACATAATTTACGACTTTGTGCTCTACTGTATAGTATAAAACATATCAGTGTAATATATGGAAGCTGTTGGGTACCCCTTGGTAAAAACTCTTTCCCCATTGAAAATGCATCGGTAGAAAACAAAAAAGTTTTCCGTCAAAATATACCAAAAAATATTACCCAGCTACAACATAACTTTTAATGGTGCTGACAACTTCACATGTGACAACAACAAATCAAACAACATGTTTATGCGACCACACAATATCAGTCAGCATCAACATTGCTAACACTATGCACTTTGACCTTATTCACAGCGGTAACAATCTATGAGGTGCTTAGTGAGATGTTGAACTATAACAATGGTGGTGGATGCTTAACTGTGAAGGCGGAAAAAACAAAAGCTTGTGCGGACGCGAAATCTCTAGCTGCTCATAACCAACATACGGATGCAGAAACTCCACGATAACGATTCCGAGCTGAACTGCCACTGCGAAATCTTATCGTCTCTTGCCGCTACAAAATCTCTACTTGCTCGTTATCCAAATGTGGATGCTGGCAATGTGAAGCCGGTGCGGAAACTTTCTATACTCACGTTGCGGTGCGACAAAACTTAAAATGTACAGACGTTGCGGAATAAAAAAACTGCAACTTGAAGCTGTGGCAAATGCTACTCTGGTTGCGGAAAAAAAACGTATCCAATAAGCATGTTTGGTGTGACAAAACTGTATGCTTGTCAGATTGTTATGATGTGGAAAAACGATATGCAATTACGGAATACCTGCCCTGCGACAAACTAGTTCATTCTGGTGCGACAAAACAGTATGCTGATCAGGACTTTGTGTAGAAAAAGTAATATGCAAATGAGAAGTCAGTTCTGGTGCGGAAAAAAATGATATGCAAATGAGGAGTATGTCCAGTACGGAAAAAACTCGTTCATTCTGGTGCGACAAAACAGTATGCTGATCAGGACCTTGTGCGGAAAAAAACTAAGATGAAAATGAGGAATACGTTTGGTGCGACGACAAACTAATTTAATACAATTTTCTTTTATAAATAGTTGTGTAGGACCGAACCGAGCCTTTCCTCTGTCACTGCGTAGACCCTCTTTTTTAGGGTCTTTGGTAACAGTCGCTTGGAGTTGCTATAGATTTTGTGTAGGAAAAGAGAGACTGGCCCCCGTCGCTTGGCTTTTCTAGGCAGCAGTTACCCTTTTCCCCTTCAATTTACTATTGTTTTTGATATTTATATGCCCACAGATTTGGAGCATAAATTTTCCCATGTAAAAAAGTGTATGACTAGCATTATACAGCAGCCATTTTGAATTTTTTTTAAATAATAAATTTCAGGTAAGGCACCTGAAATAATTTTTTTTATTTGCCGTCCATGGGCGGGTACTTTTTCACACAAAATGATGAAAAACATACACAGTTTTTCAAAAATAGTTACCCCGCCAAATAAAATACATCGGAAAGTTAGTGTATGTATTAACATTGCGTTTTATTTCTGTGTTTGTTTTTTTACCTGGCGGGGGAGGGTAAGGTTTGAAGAAAATTCAAGGACAGCAAAAACTGAATTTTATTACAGGTGCCTAATGTATTTCTAAAAGCCTAAAATTAGCATGGTGATCACTGAGTTTTATTCTTAATCATAAACTGGAATGGTTTCAATTTTCCTTGATGTGATATTAGAAAAATATTTACAATGTACATCATGTTTTTAGGTGTGAATTACTCTTAATAAGAACTATAAGCTCCTTTTTTATAGCATTACTGGACAAGTAATAGAGATTGGTTTTATGGAGATTGTACACCTGCTTTGAGATCTTGAGTAGCTTTTATGCATTAACATTTTATTTTAATACTGGAGTAACAGAGATTCAGGGATTGGTTTACATTCTGTAGCTGTTCCTACAATCACATTTGAATTTTGTGACCTAGCATGTGCCTAACTAAGGTAGGTGCAAATGCGTGCCGCTGTTTCTTTTTCAAATGTTAAAGGGTCAAAAAACTTTATATCATTACATTGAATTTTGTCGACTGTTTTTTTGAGCTCATGGCATCTCCAAATAAGTGAAAAATTTAGTCCTAAAAAACAAACAGCAATATCCAGGGAAGGGTAATTTTGATATTTCAAAAATAAAATATCAATATTACAACAATTATTGAACGGATGTATCCAGTCAAATTGAACTTGTGTAAGATAGTTTGATCTGCAAGTTTGTTGAAAAGTCGACATATCGTACCTTTTAACTTGATTAAGTCTAGTAAGAGTGAATAATTATACAGTAATCCCTTGGAAGAAAAAGTACTATCACAATTTTTTTATTGGCAAAAAATTGATATAATTACAATGTACCTCCTTCATTAATTCATTGAATCCAATGTCTGACTGTACATACATGGTGATATGCTCGACACAGGCACATATGGTGGAATGGAAGGTGTCTGTCTGTTTTACATTATCTTCCGGATCAAGAAACTTAATCATTTTCTCAGACCTTGAAGTTTTTTTTGAGTGTTTTGCACACTGTCACCTACAAGTATCATTAGAATTTGCTTTTTCTTGCTTTTGGACTTTTTTCAGGGATTTTTCCTTTGATTTTCATATTTCAATTCAATGTTCAATAAAAGACATCTACATGTATTTTTATACATGATGCTGAGTATGCATTTTCAGATGTAAGATGGATCTATTGTTTGCCAAGGTGATAACAGTTGCGTTTTCCAGCCAGCATCACCATCAATTTCCTGTTTTTCCTTAAAGGGAAGGTCGAAAAAACGCGACTTCAGTCAGGAGTCTCCTGGTAACCTGCCGGTTTTTGCATCAGTAGTGTATAGGGTACATTGAGTGGGTGTTCCTTGGAGATTGTTCTTATTTCAATATGTATATCAGCGTGTGTTTTATGAAATCATGCATGTACCAATTCATGTGCATTTATTGACATTTGGTAATTTGTTTTTCAGTGTTTAAATGTAATTTTCTTTCAGCGATACTTAGCGTAAACCATTGTTATGAATCTGTCTACAAAAGTCTATTGATTACAGAGGTTTTGAAGCTGCTGTTCTCTATGATACACCTTTATTTATTTGTATCTGTACATGGGCGTCTTACAGTGCTGTTCTCTCATTAACAGACACAGAGTTGACATTCAGAAAATTAAGTCCTTCCCGAAGGTTAATCCTACAATAACATGGGCCTCAAAGTGGACCGGGCTTCTCAGACACTCTACATTTGCGTGGTGTCTGTTTATTTTGGTTTTATTAGGAGCAGGAAAAGAATGTGTGTTCACACGAACAGTGTAAAATTTATTAAATGGGAAGTTACAGGACCGTGGGCGCACATGGGGGATTACTGATGACATAGCCATTTGCATACACTGGGCGCGAGGTTTTGAATTCTCATTGCATCGCTTTGACCGTATGATGAATTTGAATAATCATGATGGGCACTTTCGTGACATATGCAAAGAGGGGTCAAATGGTTGTACAGGGAAATTTTGAAACATATGCATTCCCTGACAAAAAACGAAGCATTTTTTTCAGTTTGTTTCGACTCAAGTTTAGTCGCAATATATTCACAGACATCATATGCAAGATTCAATGACAATAAACGCCTGAAACATGGCAAAATTATGGGATTCTGGGATTAAACACAGCACATTCGATCGGTAGCGTGGCTTTTTTACATTTGCATAGATTTACAATAATCCGACTTTCATAGAGGAAGTTCCTGTTTAAAAGTGGGCTGCTTTTGTTCTTAGATGGCAGCTTTTGTAATAGTAACCATGGTTCTGTGGCTGAAATCTGATGCACTTATACAATGTATAGTCATCTTGAAGCAGAACATGTTCCAGGACAGATATTAGAATTTTCAAATTTTTACAATTCTTGTCTGATCTATTGGCTGTGGGGGCTCATTTTAAAGCTCTACAAATAACAAAAAGTTTCTCTGCCTTAATTTTTCGAAAATCCAAGATTTTATTTTCCCCCATAGAGTTTTAACATGATAAAGATGGCAGCCATTTTGAAGTTGACAGACATGTACCAGTAAATGTCAGGTAGTTTGTTTCTCTAGTTCCAAGCTCTGCACCATGACACCTGATTTTTATTCTCGATTTTGAAAGAGAATGGTTGAAAGTTTCATTGAGGAAAGTTTGAGCAATTTTAAGTTCAAGTCTATCACTTTTGAGGCCCATAGTACCTTAATAACATATCAGAAGATGTCATTACAGGAAATCCAGGCTGCAATTTTATGTAAAATGACGCAGCTACCGGTACATTCTCTACAACCAAGTTTGTTTAATGGAATACGAGAAAGTCTAAGGTTAATGGTGTAAAGTACATTTTGGTCCACTTTCTCCATGGGTATCTGATTTTTTTAATGTTACAGAGATGCTTTCAGTCAATAAGCTACATGTAAAGTGGACACCAAAAACTAATGTGCACAGCATGGGCATGAACAAATATTCATTCTTCTTGGTGTAGAATTCAGAAAACCCTATATAATATTTTCAGGTCAAATGATTCATAAATAAAATACTACTATTACCACCTACTTGGAAGTGTTTCAGATATTTTTTTCATGCAGCAGGAGTGTACCTCTGATCAATTTGCTGCGTAAGTTCATACTGATAATCATACGGATAAATTACTTTGATTTCTCTGGGAGTGACTATCAGTGCACAGTGCCTGTAGTAGCTCATAAAAGACTCAACTTTTGCTCAAGTGTACTTTCAACCAATCTCTTACTAAATCAAGAAATATTGTATCTATGACACTGTTTCTCCCATATATCTGTACATGTAGTTTGCGACACAAGCTTAAAAATGATTGAAAAAACCAAAATCTGCTGGTCCTGTACATTGCAGATTTCATCACAATGCACATAACACGATAAGATACTTTGCACTGACTTGACATGATCTGCCAGTACTGTAGGTCTGTACAAAACATCTACTGTACAGTAATTGTAAATTACATGTAAGTCTTTGGTTAACAGTGCACAGATTTTAATATTGCCCAATTTCCAAGATACATGTAATTTTTTTCGTCACATAGTCAATGCAGGTGCTTAGACCTTTTCTAAAAGCTGAACGAACTTGTGCTGTGATTTTGTCATAGTAAAAAAAAGAGTGTTAAAGTAAAAGTGGCAAGTCCTAAAAACAAACTACCTTTGTTGTAATTTTTTACAAGCATCAAATCATACGAACTTGAGCACCTGAAGAAAATGTAGAACAATTTCAAAGTTTTAGACTGTTGGAGAAAAATATTTTTTTTCACCAAAAATGATAAAAATATCTTCAAAAAAATACACTGTAGAACAAATATGAATGAGATAATCTCTGCATAAAATAACTTTGATCAGTATTTTAGAAAACACTGTCATACCGGGTAGGTTGACGGATCTCAACCTATATGATAGGATGAGTCAAAGCATTAGATTAGACACTACCTTTTGATAAACTCAATCTTTACCCCACTTGAGCTAAACAGCAGGCATAATTTTTGGACTCAAGCATATCTCGTGGTTCCTGCTGGGGATAACTGACTTTTTGTCTTGTGGGGACAGCATGCACAGGTACATGTAATTCCGTATTACCTGTGCATGCTGTGTGAACCTCCACAAACGACAGTATTGTAAATCTAAGGAGTTGTGTCAGATACACATACATGTAGTATGACATTTTATCAATACACAGGCATAGTCCAATCTGTATTGCAGCACACTCACGTAAATATATGTTTACCATTATTCATTACATGTAACTCACCACGGATTACCAAGAATACATGTACAATGCATTCGTAACCTGTATTAAACATGTAGAGCTTGCACACTAATTGCTACATACATTGAAATGTAACACAGACATCATTTAATACACATCGTGGGTACAGATTAGTGTAACGAGCTATGAAGATTTCCGTTGTAAATCAATTATTTAAAAGATTTCCTTTATCTGCCAATTAAATATCAGTAATTTAATATGACTGTACTGAAAGAAATCCTTGTATGTTTTACATATCAGTAGAATACTGGTACATGAACAGTAAGACTGATTTACTGACCTGTAGCTCTTTGCTTTGAACACACTGAAAAGTCATCTTAAATGATAGAACATGAATGCTGTTGCTGATGCCCGATGGATCTTTATACCGAAATAATTATCAAAACATGCCTTGTCTATCAGATGTAAAACAGCAACAAAGGAATCACTGGCAGTTAAAATGCAAATTGTTAGAAACTGGTTAAACAGTTTCTGAAATTTCATGGCAAAATCGATCAAAAGAGCATTGACAATCAAATGTTACTGATTTCATCGTAACATTAACATATCTGGATTACAACAACTCTCCCAATACATGTACGGTATATATCCTTTTACAAAAACTTAACAGCACAATTGAATATCAAAGTAGCTGGATACATGTAAATGTACATGTAGGTGCTGTCTGTGAAGATATTTTGGTAAAACATTGCCAAACAGTTCTCTAAAACTATAAAATTGCTGACACATGTGCTGTGATTCACTGAATAAAGTGGTATAGACCTGCATGTATCTTCAGTTTGTACATGTACAAACCAGTGAGAGATATCAAATCAATCTGACTGGTAGGAAAACAAATTTTGATCTTTTTTCTGTATTACATGTACCGTATTTCTTTACAGTTTGACAAACCCTACTTTCTATGCATGACAAATCAGCAAACAAAATGTTTGGGTTATGCATACAGTATACTGTACCAGATCATAAAGCATTATTGGAAGTACAGTTAACAACTTGTTTTTTTTGTTTTTTTGTTAGACATGTACATGTAAGGAATATTATACATTTATACAGATTACAGATATATCTATGAAGTGAACATCCAAGAGGCAAACACTGAAAGCTTCAAATTTCATTTCATATTATAGAACTATTAAAAGCGAAGTTGGCAAATGAAAACATGACAAAATATATTGAAGAAAGTCAACTGTTTCTTTGTAAGCTAAATTATTTCACAGATAATTTCTGGTCTTTGCAATACTGATTAATGCACATGTACATATACTGTGGTGATACTTGACTCAAGCTCCCCTACATTTGACCAGTATACTTGTAGAAGTAAATTCCTCATCAATCCATAGTGGGCAATGAGTTTTGATAGTCAAATACCACAAAACCTGTATATCATTTGAGAATTTGATTTGGAATGGCAGTGTTCTAATGTAGAGGTGTCCTTACAGAGGAAGACCTAAATCTCAGGGAAGAGCACGATGATACGCAGGCTTGTTCTCAAATGTCTACATTTATTAATAATCTGTAGTTCATTTTTATGTTTTTGCATTTCTGTCTACACGGTTCGATGTTGGCATTTCTGTCTACACGGATGTTGGCAAAATTTTGAATTCTCAGACCACTCTATGAAGACAGGCTTTCATGTAAATGTGAATGAGATAGAATTTTTGACTTTACTCAGACCAAAACTGGGCAATGCATCCATGATTAGTGCGATATTCAAGTACGTACGCATCAATTTCCTTAGTTGATTTGATTTGACTTTAAAGTTGTAAGTGCCTCAAAATTGAAAGACTGAAAGTTTGGCTCAAACTTTCCACAAGGAAACTTTCAACCATTCCCTTTCAAAAAACAGAATCAAAATCAGGGGTCACCATGCAAAATTTGCTACTCGAGAAACAAATGACCGAATATTTATCAACACTTAAAATTCAAAATGGCAGCCATCCTTGAGTCAACTCTACTGGGGCAATTGAATTCTAGATTTTCGCAAAACAAAGCAGGTGAAAACATTTTTACTTAATAAGCTTCAAAATGAGACTCCACAAGGGGTAGACCAAAAGACTACCAGTATTGTAAAAGTTGAGAGTCGGAATATCTGTCCTCAAGGTGCATTCCACTGTAATTCTGGAATCTCAGAGTTTCACACAAGCTTCATTTCATACAGGTTCCTGGTATCCCTGTTGTCCGTAAGGCCAGTAGCTGTTAATGTCAGTCCAGGGAAAGACACTAAGGGTTGTCCGATTGCCCGGGGCAAGTGAAAGTCGCGTTCGGGCAAGTGAACCTCCGATGCCACTTGCCCGACGGGACAAGTGAAAAAAATAATACCTAGAATTTATAGAAATCGAATTCACGAGAGCGATTTTCTGGTGAGGCAACACGGACTTAAACAAAATTTTCATATTATGTCATTGTGAACATTTCCATAAGATTTTTCATAAAATTGCATGAAGAGTTGATGAAAAGAATCATGTAATCGCTTTCAATAAAATGCAGTTCAAACAATACCACCGGTTAAATCACAGGGTACACGGGCTTGTTGTTTGTTTGTGTTTGTTTGTTTGTGTGTATGTTTGTGTTTGTTTATTTGTTATTTTTAATAAAATAACAGCGAAAAGCTATTTTGTTAATATTTGTCAATAAAGAGCAGTTTATTTGTTTATTTGTTTGTTTATTTATTTATTTATTTGTTTGCTTGTTTGTTGATACGTATTCTGATGGTTAGGGTTAGGCTTAAGTTAGGGTTAGGGTTTGGGTTAGGGTTAGGGTTAGGGTTAAGTTAGGGTTAGGGTTAGGGTTAGGCTTATTCACTCCCTCATATATATAGTGGGAGTGAATAAGTCTAACCCTAACTCTAAACCTAACTTAAGCCTAACCCTAACCCTAACCCTAACCCTAACTTAAGCCTAACCCTAACCCTAACCATCGGAAATACATATCAACAAACAAACAAACAAATAAATAAATAAACAAACAAATAAACAATTAAACTGCTCTTTATTGACAAATATTAACAAAACAGCTTTTCGCTGTTATTTTATTAAAATAACAAATAAACAAACACAAACATACACACAAACAAACAAACAAACAAACAAACACAAATAAACAACAAGCCCGTGTACCCTGTGGTTTGACATCGAGAAATTCATCACCTTTCAAGACACATAGAAAACCACCGACGCCTTAGGTTATTGGTTAAATTCTATTTGGTCTGCGCATGAGCATTAAAAAGACCACCTAGGTTATTAGAAAAACATAGGATACTGGTATAGTGCAATGGTAATCCAAACTTCATAGGGCTTGTCAGGGAAAGACACTTATTTTTTTATCCACTTGCCCTTTGGGCAAGTGAGGGGTTCGGTTCACTTGCCCGAATTGGAAAACCACTTGCCCAGTATGATTTACGTGTTTGAAAAAAGCTAAAACATTGGTTTTTCATTTCACACACTTTATTTTGAAAATTATCATGTTATCATGAGAAAATGTCAGACATTCTCATAGGGTTCTCCTCACACTTCTAAGAGTGCTGGACGGCTCATTTATATTAAATTAATTATCAAAGCCCCACTAGCAGTATCATTTAGCATTCTTTATGTGATTTTACTTCTGAACTAAAACAAGATTTGGGAATGTGCTCTTTGAGGGGTTGGAATACAAGTATTGTTAACTGCCCAGTGAGACTGCATGTGCAATTTTGAACAAGAAAAATAATGTGTGCCCAAACATAAAATGGCACCCAATGCAAATATAGCAAAAACAGTGTACACCGTGCATATATGCATTTGAATATTCACGGAAACAACAGAGTAGTCCAATGTAATGCATAGTGTTCAATGTTTTCAACTGGGACAAAAATGTTTTGTTTTCTTTGTAGTATGGTGGGAAATCAAAATAATGGTTAAAATGTAAATTTACTTGTCCAATTTTTCACTAAAGAATATAAGTTGTAAAGCTGCAAAAGACTATATCCTGTTAATGGGTAGAATTTAAAGAAAACCAGAAAAAATAGGAAGCCTTTTTAGGTCAACAAATTTCAAGATTTACAGCTAGTGGGGCTTTCATATTCATAGAAAAAATTCTAACAGTTCATATGTTTGTATGTTTACTTTCTTGGGTCTTAATGTACAAATAATAACAGCCATTTTAATTGTACCTTCAAAGTATTTTTGCAGTTAAAAGTTGTAACTTATATATACAGAAAGAAAAAAGTCTGTAGCTATAAAGGAATGTTTTGAAGCTTCTGAAAAATAATGTACTTCTTTGTCATGTTTTTACTGCACTGACATCATACACAAGCCCTATGAAGTTTGGATTACCATTGCACTATACCAGTATCCTATGTTTTTCTAATAACCTAGGTGGTCTTTTTAATGCTCATGCGCAGACCAAATAGAATTTAAACCAATAACCTAAGGCGTCGGTGGTTTTCTATGTGTCTTGAAAGGTGATGAATTTCTCGATGTCAAACCACAGGGTACACAGGCTTGTTGTTTATTTGTGTTTGTTTGTTTGTTTGTTTGTTTGTGTGTATGTTTGTGTTTGTTTATTTGTTATTTTTAATAAAATAACAGCGAAAAGCTGTTTTGTTAATATTTGTCAATAAAGAGCAGTTTATTTGTTTATTTGTTTGTTTATTTATTTATTTGTTTGTTTGTTTGTTGATAAGTATTTCCGATGGTTAGGGTTAGGGTTAGGCTTAAGTTAGGGATAGGGTTAGGGTTAGGGTTAGGCTTAAGTTAGGGTTAGAGTTAGGGTTAGGCTTATTCACTCCCACTATATATAGAGGGAGTGAATAAGCCTAACCCTAACCCTAACCCTAACTTAACCCTAACCCTAACCCTAACCCTAACCCTAACCCTAACTTAAGCCTAACCCTAACCATCAGAAATACGTATCAACAAACAAGCAAACAAATAAATAAATAAATAAACAAACAAATAAACAAATAAACTGCTCTTTATTGACAAATATTAACAAAACAGCTTTTCGCTGTTATTTTATTAAAAATAACAAATAAACAAACACAAACATACACACAAACAAACAAACACAAACAAACAGCAAGCCCGTGTACCCTGTGATTTAACCGGTGGTATTGTTTGAACTGCATTTTATTGAAAGCGATTACATGATTCTTTTCATCAACTCTTCATGCAATTTTATGAAAAATCTTATGGAAATGTTCACAATGACATAATATGAAAATTTTGTTTAAGGTAGCTTTCCGCCTTTGTTTTGGTATTTTGAGATAAAAACACGATTTTTCTTTTATCCCTGAAAAGTATTCCTATAATATTGATCTTCCTTGTGTGTAGAATATCTTGGTCGTGAAGTTCCTGTTTTGGGGTGAAATTTTGGAATAAAAATGTACGAGAGGCACAGGTGTACATTTTGGCGTTTGAGACTACCGTTAAGTCTTGATTGACAAGGGATTACGCTAAGCAAGCAGCGTCACAGTATTCACATGCACTTAGACAGCATCTGCTGTGAAAATCCCATTAACACCTACCGTTCACTGCGTGGGTCAAGACCATAGTGTGTACCTGGCGAAAGGTGGGTCTTACAGTTTTTCTCATAGGGTGGCCGCTCCCAAAAGATCACAATTTATCGACACAATCGGACAAGGTCAGACTTATGACATTGTTGACGGTACAATTTCAGATTACAAAAATGGCCCACACACTAAATGTTTTATCTGGGACATTTTTGTGCTTTTGTAAAGCACCAGGAGTGGTGGATAAGTTTCGTAATGTTAACATCTTTGAAGAGGCTGTCCCGTATACATAAATGGTACGTTCCACTGGCGGCCTTAGTGACAGCGGGAACACTTGAGTACCGCAACAGACA
Organism: Ptychodera flava; assembly: GCF_041260155.1. Lineage (NCBI taxonomy): Eukaryota > Metazoa > Hemichordata > Enteropneusta > Ptychoderidae > Ptychodera > Ptychodera flava. The sequence goes on from NC_091932.1 coordinate 16,669,221, forward strand.
CCCTTCACATCTTCAACATTCAAGCTACATTCGGCCTCTTTCGGCCGAAGTTTCGGCTTCTTTTGGCCCCAAGACATTTCGACACCCCCGTTACGATTTATTTTTTTTCCCTTCAAACTTATAAGTAACTGACAGACCGGTCACATTCATAAGCGTGACCTTTGCGTTCTGACCAGTATGACTTTTACAGTGCCGTTTAGGCGCCGCTTTTCAAACTTTGACAGTGTCGGCGGCTATTGCTATTGAAAATGATATGAAACTCTTTTCTGACGGTTTTTCACCATGTTCTCACAAACTTTAAAGCATGTGAATGCTGACACTATACTTCTCAGTGTTTTGATTTGTAACATTTGGCACGAGTTCCCCCGACCAGGTAGTGCCGAAACGTCTTTGGTCGCGTTGCCTAAACGTCTTGGCGTCGGAAATTGTGCGGCCGAAACGACTTTGCGCCAAAAGGTCTAGAAACCCGACATTGTCCGTTCGATGAGAATACTGAGTGAGTTGAACAATTTATGAATAAAAATGAAATATCAGAAACCGCGGCACTGGAACTACTTGGGATTAGAAAATACAAGGTGGAAACAAATTGCATGGGCTTCAAGACAGCGACAGGAAATTTTCCCAAGGCAAAATACGTAGCGATGCAGAAATCACACGCCACAAAACAATAGCTGCTTTGGTTTGCAGACGTTTTGGCACAATGGAAGTGAACTGATAATGTCGAAGTCGTTTCAATCCCGCGGTCCCGTTTTTCCTTGTCCCATTTCGTTACCGACCTTGACAAGGTAACAACATACGTCGACTGACAAATGTTCATCGTCTACACCGGACGAATGTGAATCAAATGATTTTATGGGAATGGACACGACAACATTGTTATCAGTTATCATGGCAGTAGCCAAAATGCTGCAGGACCGAAGACAAATTTCAATATGAATTTGACCGTCACAACGTAATAACGTAATCGCCCTGAGTTTTCATCAACATGTCATCATTGGTCGGTAAACCATTGAATGAGACGCTTACGGGCTAAACTACTTGCATTGAATACAGTGCAAAACACCATCCTAATCCTGAGATTTACATGTAATGAAGACGGGTCTGATATCATATTCGCCTGGAATCGATGGTACTCATGTTGGATACGAACGACAGCAGAGAGTAATATCTATCTGTGACCACGGTCCCTCCACAAGTGACCGTGCTGTGACGTATGACGCTTGACGAGCGGTCTATCGCATGCAACTTGCGCTTGGTGAAATATAAACGTACTTTTCTCTATGTTCATGTTTTCTCAACTTCTCTCCTTTGACTTTTATGCCGCCGACAGGCGATTGGCTCATTTTAGCATAAATGACTCCAGAAACGGTCTTCACCCACAGAAATGCTGTACAGAGTGAGGACGAACTATTGTCTCAGAAATTCTCGTAGTTTGATTAGTGTTAATCGGTTTTCAAGGCGCGTGAAGATCTAAAAAATGGCTGCTCACTAGAATCCTCGGTTACTCTAACCGTAATGAATCACAGCATGGAGCTGTTCTTTTTTATCTCCATGATCACAGACACCGCAAATGTACATCCACATACAAACGCAGATATTTTTGTTGTCAGCCAATATTGTTTTCCCTATATCACTCATCGGGCTCGCTTTCATTCCGCAGCCGTGAGTCGTTTCCGAGGTCGAATCGAATGCTGCCATAAACTTACACTGTAGTGTACGCTTGTCATGGAGGTAATTAGTCCAAGCGCTCGTGTAGACGGCATCGAGATGCCGTAGCAGTTCCGACAGTTAGGTCGAACAGTTAATACTCTATTTAAACCTTACAACTAATCAGTCAACAGATTATGCATAATCCCTTCCCTGGCACTCCCCAAGTTTATTTACTCATCAGCAACTGTGTAGATTGCGCTCTAAAAAGAGTACAACGCTCCCAAAATTCACCCTTTTTAGCCTCATTTCGACCGTTGACACTGATTTCAATGAGTGAATATACTGTTGAAGTTGAACACTTTGATTTCACTATCTGGTTTTAGTGTTTTGTCGGTTGAGTACATTATTTATTGCCATTCAAAAGGAAAAACCCGAACCAATTTACTAAATCGCCTTTTTCTCAGTTCGGCGTTTTGTCACATTGCAGCACGTTCAAAAGAGTTTAACTCGAGAACGCGTGAACGGAAGTTCACCAGATTTTCACAGATGTTTGTCAAGTAGGTTGTCTTCAAAACCGTGTCTCAGTTTTTTTATGAAGATTTTTAAAGTCGAGTTATTGCTGCTTAATTAGGCGGCATTGTAAGACTAATCGGTGGATAAACTTTGACTCAACGATGTGAAAAAACTAAGGCCTTTTTCAAAAATCTGAGACACGGTTTTGTATCCAGTATTCTGAAGACCAATTGCCCGTTAACACCTAAACAATAGCCCCTCTCCGCTCAGACTTAAACTTTTTTACGTGAGACCACCCATTTTCTTTACACTTTCACTAAGATCTTCAAAAAAATTCATCGCACACTAATTTTCTTGATAAAACAAAAATATTCATAGAAATAGCTTTCAGGTGATATATAATACTTGGGTAAAAGTACACATCTTGATGGCAAAATTCACGTTTGAAAATAGGTCGTCGCAAAGGTGGAAAGCTACCTTAAGTCCCTGTTGCCTCACCAGAAAATCGCTCTCGTGAATTCGATTTCTATAAATTCTAGGTATTATTTTTTTTCACTTGTCCCGTCGGGCAAGTGGCATCGGAGGTTCACTTGCCCGAACGCGACTTTCACTTGCCCCGGCAATCGGACAACCTTAGTGTCTTTCCCTGCTTGTGTATGATGTCAGCGCAGTAAAAACATGACAAAGAAGTACATTATTTTTCAGAAGCTTCAAAACATTCCTTTATAGCTACAGACTTTTTTTCTTTCTGTATATATAAGTTACAACTTTTAACTGCAAAAATACTTTGAAGGTACAATTAAAATGGCTGTTATTATTTGTACATTAAGACCCAAGAAAGTAAACATACAAACATATGAACTGTTAGAATTTTTTCTATGAATATGAAAGCCCCACTAGCTGTAAATCTTGAAATTTGTTGACCTAAAAAGGCTTCCTATTTTTTCTGGTTTTCTTTAAATTCTACCCATTAACAGGATATAGTCTTTTGCAGCTTTACAACTTATATTCTTTAGTGAAAAATTGGACAAGTAAATTTACATTTTAACCATTATTTTGATTTCCCACCATACTACAAAGAAAACAAACATTTTTGTCCCAGTTGAAAACATTGAACACTATGCATTACATTGGACTACTCTGTTGTTTCCGTGAATATTCAAATGCATATATGCACGGTGTACACTGTTTTTGCTATATTTGCATTGGGTGCCATTTTACGTTTGGGCACACATTATTTTTCTTGTTCAAAATTGCACATGCAGTCTCACTGGGCAGTTAACAATACTTGTATTCCAACCCCTCAAAGAGCACATTCCCAAAATCTTGTTTTAGTTCAGAAGTAAAATCACATAAAGAATGCTAAATGATACTGCTAGTGGGGCTTTGATAATTAATTTAATATAAATGAGCCGTCCAGCACTCTTAGAAGTGTGAGGAGAACCCTATGAGAATGTCTGACATTTTCTCATGATAACATGATAATTTTCAAAATAAAGTGTGTGAAATGAAAAACCAATGTTTTAGCTTTTTTCAAACACGTAAATTATACTGGGCAAGTGGTTTTCCAATTCGGGCAAGTGAACCGAACCCCTCACTTGCCCAAAGGGCAAGTGGATAAAAAAATAAGTGTCTTTCCCTGCAAGGTCGTGACTTGACATGATTTCTTCACTTTTTCATGTTTTTAATGTCAACAACAGTTTCTTGTTCTACTCTCCAATGAATGTAGAGATACATGTACACAGTATTCAGCTTGTCAACTCAGCCTGTACATGTGTACACTGCATTGTTATTATTGACAAGTGAATTCTGGTCCGGACTAGAATTCAGTGTAAACAATAACAGTACATTTTACATGTATAGATGCTGCATCGACAAGCCTAAGAGTAGGTGTTTTACCAAGCTTTGGGCATATACCAAGAACTTGCCATTGACATACAATACTGGAAATACAATCATCAAAATTTACAGCCAATAACCCTAGAGAGTAAAATTCTGGGCAACTTAGAACTTTCAGCTTGACATATCTCTTTCAAAGGGAGAGGTCTTCTGATAAAAGATGATGTCTGTAAGGACAGGTCTCATGGTAATTGATAAAGACATCTTCAATCAGAAATTTATAAACTTACGACTCATTCTGTCTCCCTAAAAAGAAATTTGCATGTTACGAAAAACAAAAACTGCCATCACAGCAAAGAAGACACGAAATGGCTCCATGTTTGTCAGGTTTTGTACAACACTGCATGGATCATGGAAAATCATTCAATACAATATCACGTTTTTCGTTAGGCTGTTCCTTACTTCACATTCTCAGTGGATATGAATATTCGACTACATGGTGGGATGTGTAAAACGTCTGAAAAGAAACCAGAATTGAAAAAGAAACCAAGTAGGTATCGCCTGAGGGGGGTTTTAACAGAAAAAGACACGACTGCACGATTTGTGTCGCCTTTATGACGTGTTCCATGAGCATGTACATATAAAAAATGCATGATTACAAGAACCATATACATGTATTGGTACCAGGTAGTCATGGGGTACGGTACAACCACTTTACTGAGTATGGTCATAGTATACACACACCGGAACATGCACTAGAAATCTGTGTCCTCTTTCTAAACAGTTTGAAATTACATGTATTTTACATGCAGAACTAAAGTTTGAAGTAGACATTACGGTAGTAGTTGTATAAGAAGTTTCCAGAAAATGTATTTTTTTTAGTACAAAATTTACATAAAAACAGTTTACAATGCTTAAATCAGATTTGCAAGATTAACCTATGGTAAAATAGGATTATTTGGGCTAGTACACCTTACCCGGTATTTATTCACTGAGAAATGGGTCCCTCATACCAGTAAAATGTACACATGTACATAGGCAAAACACTCCTTGTGTGAGAACAGATTTTTTAAAGTTGAAATATGTCTGCCCGTTGAACAAAATATACATGTATCTACCTGATGTTGTGTAACTAGAATCAGAAATGTGACCACTGTATCAACGTTTTTATGAAATTCTTATCTAGTCAACACCAAAAGTCTTGAACCTGTTAAGGTAGTATCGGCCTTGAAAGTGAAAGACTGAAATTTTACTCAAACTTTCTTAATTGAATGAAACTTTTCAAAGGTGCTTTTACTATATCAAGAATGAAAATCAGGGTTCCCCTTATCCCTGTGTTAACTGTATGGAGAAAACGGAATTTTCAATTTTTGAAAAACTAATGTGGTGAAAATTTCTTTTTCTCCGAAAACCTTAAATTTAGCCAATACAAGCTGTAGACCTGAGACCTGCTGTACAAATTTGAGAGTCTGAATATCTGTCCTAAAACAGATTCTGGCTTGATAATGTGGAAATTACCTATAACGCAAAAAATGACATGTGACGGGTGTTTACAACCATGTGCTGTATACTAAGGCAACATCCATTATATATATATTTTTTTCTTTGATCCATACAAAGCATCTGAAGCCTGCAAGGATAAACGCGAATATTTTTTTCATCTAAATGTCAGTCTACATTGATATTTCAACACTGACATTTGCAATGTTACCGTGCCCTGGCTGAAAAAAAATTATTACATTGAAAATGTGTGATGTTTCACCGTTTTCAATGTGCTGATATGATCTTGTGCCTACGGAAATGAAACACCGCATTATAATGTACACTGTACATGTATGTCAGTAACCATGTTCCCAGGTTTCTCAAATACCTTTTATAAAAAAAAAAGATGAAAATGCAACAGAAAGAAATGAATCAATGCACTAAAGATAAGATTAAAATTTACTTTTACACATGAAAATGTTATCATCATTTGAACAAATCTTCATGACGTCATTCCGAGGCACCAACCAACAAAATTTTAGGGCTATCAAACGAATGGTTTTAGACAAATATTTTTTACCTTTTGCTGTATGCAATGCTAGGAATTGTAAATGTTCAAATTTCAAGATTATTTGAAGAAGACCTGAATAAGGTCATCCCTAGGAACAGACACGTTTGCTTCATTTCCATGACCATATTGTCATAATCGTTCATTTTCTACTTCTTGTGATTGTACACAGGCCCAGTAAAATACCATGATCCAACCAAACAATATTGCAACATCATTACATATCAATCTGTATCATCATACAGTTGTGTCGTACCAGTACATTTAGTACGAATAAATTGTACATGTATACTGGTATTCCAAAAGGCTACCATACAGCTGTAGCAGAGATAGGACCCAGTAATGCACTCCACCGTTCAGGTCTTCAGTAGAGTAACACCTATGACACACACAGGACATACAGTACAACGTTACGCATCCTGCCAAGTTCATATTTCACCATCAAGTCAAGTTCATTAAAACTAGTGAAGCACGATGTATCCTAGTTGGTGCATTTGAACAAAAAAAAATTTAACTTAAGAATGTCCCTGAAATCACAGATATTGTAAACATGATTTTTATGGACTTAAGCTGTTGGAACAGACCACGCCACATGGGTGGAAATACATATGGTTTTGCCTCAATCCCGCATTTCACTGAGTTGGCTGGTGGGGAAGTGATACTGTCTGGCAGTGAAAGGGATATTAAACGTGATAAAGGCACTGCATCTATTCCTATGTGTATTGTCACCATACAGTAGAGAGGGTCCATTAACAAAAGCCTATTTGTTTTGTGCAAAGGTGACCTACATGTACATATATGGTTCACAGGACATAACAATACTCATGATATTATGACTGATATACTCATACATGTAGGTATATATGGTAATTACCCCTTTGAGTGCTGTATTTTTTCCCAAGAAAATTCTAGTGCAACTTTTTGCCAATTTTTACAAACTTTTCTGTAATTTTGCGGATAATTTTGGACCAAATGTACACAACATTTCATTGGCCATAATTTTTTATCAAAATTTTGGCAAAATTCTGAAAAAAACAGACTGAGGTATATTTTACAAGGGCGACAAAATTGACTTTGGTGCTCAAAGGGTTAAAGGCACTGAATCCTAGGATTACATAGAGAGGTGCACTGTACCATCATGTGTACATGTATGTATGTTGGTAGTGTACAGATAAAAGGACCCATATGACAATGCATGGAAGTACATGTAACCAAAGCAACTTGGAAATTGTGAATGGCAAAGGTCTAAGAATGTACACTGTACATAACCAGTACACTAAAACACACCTTGCCGGTCGTCATGGATCGAGGGACAGTAGTTTGGATTGCATTGGACAGCAAACAGCGGTCTGAATAGAAAAAAAACACCTGCTACAGATGTCATCATGGCCTTACAATAAATCAGAGCTTTTCATGACCTCTGGGAAAATACCACATGTGAACATATGTTTTGAAGCAAACATCGGGGAAAATAATGAACAAAAATTGGAATGACCAACAGAACAAAGAAACATACCAAGAATATGAACATCATATATCAAGATATTATTTCACATCACAACAAAGGTCACTAAGGTGTGTCTTTTCCACATCAAACAAAAATGCTAGGAAAAGGAACAATACAAGATAGCATTTTTCAAACAAGACAAATACGCCATTATAGAGCAATGTTCAGCACCAATCCTAAAAGACAGCTACAGTATCACTTCAAAGTCTGCCAAGTCAGTGAAAAGCGTTGGTATAGAGCCAAATCTTTGCACATTTTCTCCTGCTGGGCATGGTACAGTAGGTACATGTAATGTGTACATGCGTATGCTATAGCAAAGTTTGATAATTAAAATCATATATACACATGTACATTGTACAGTAACAGTATCACGGTTTACAGGGCCTTCAAATATTGAAGGTTTTGTTAAAATGCAACAAATGGGAGCTGCCATGCCTCACTGGTTTTAACCAACTTGACCTGATGGTGACATATGAACTTGGCAGGTGAAGGGTTAAGGCAGAAACTGAGTGAAACAAAAACATACATGTACAAGTACCATAACCCTTTTAAATTCAGTCTGGTCCCAATATACAGGCTATTCAAATCAAAATTGGTTGCTATAGGAACAAGTTTCCATGCCAACAAAGGAATTGATTGATGTAACAGAATTTATAGCTTCGGCACTGCACAGAGTTTGTCACTAAGTGGTTCATTATTGGGACACCAACACATTTTAACCTGGGTGTGACGTTTGACGCTGTCACTCCAAGGTCTTTGCATCTAACACACGTGATTGTCAGGAAGGAAACAGAAAATACCAGTTCATCAATGTAACGGTAAACTGAAAGGGCGTATTAGACGAGACTTTTAGGTGAGATTGAGTCAGAGGTGTGCTTTCAGAAGTCTATTTAAAAACAACTAGCTGGAATTTTTGTCATATTTTCCAGTGTTTTTCTTCTGTCTGTAAAATACGGTTCCAAGTTCGATACGGAACAAATGTTGAAATGTCTAATGTTCAGCTCATCACCACACTATGCATGTATGAAATGCAATGCCATTGTTGACAGCCGTAATCTCAGACCCTGCCAGAATAACACGGCACATTACACAAAGTACTGGTGTGTTGTCTTTTTAGGGTTAACACCCTGACTACATCAGACATGAAGGAAAAAAAGAACATGTAATTGTTTTCTGAACACAAAAATAGAAGAAAAAAAGTACAAAAAAAGTTGCAGCTACTTTTTCTTTAATGCTGCGCTAGTACATGAATTTCAATTTCAAAGCATTATGCTATTCACCCTTTTCCTGCCAGACAGTAATAACTGTATCACTTCCCCATCAGCAAAGTCAGTAAAAAGCGGTATTGAGCCAAAACATGACGTATTTTCACCCACTTGGCTAACCATCTTGACCTGGTGGTGAAATATGGACTTGGCAGGAAAAGGGTTAAGGTAGTACATGCCTCGAGATTGAAAAAAACCTTCAACATTTGCTCAAACTTCCCATAAGAAAACTTCAAACTATTTCCTTTCAAAACCAAGAATAAAAATCAGGTGTCACCGTGCAGAAGTTGGTACTAGAGAAACAAATTACCCAAATCACCGACATTTGAAATTCAAAATGGCCACCATACCTATTCTTGTTTGTGTAACTCTGCACGTATTGCACATGTAACACCTGTCAAAAGGAAATAACTGGGGAAATTTTGGAGAGACAAAAGCTTGCACTGCTGTTGTGTGTGGTTTTAAAGAGGTCAGTTTGATGCCATCACCGTATCTCACTATTAGTGCAAGATGCGAGGTATAATGATATTCAAATATGCAGATTACATTAATGAGCATTGTTTCGGTATTTAAATTCTATGCTAATGACCCTTAATCAATGTGGAATATTCATGTACCTCGGGATCTTGCATTGTATACTATCTCAAAGGTGAGGACAGCAGTAAATGTTCCTTGTAATCAGTTTGGTGTAGCTTTCCGGTTGGACTGGGTTTCACATGTAATCTATCCAAGTTTCACTTTTCAGCAATTACATACGTGTACAACCTGCCGAGTTTTAGCGATATAAAATGTCATGACCATTGCACACTTCTACTGTATGCTAAAAGAGCTTTCATTGTCGGCACTAGGTATTTCAAAATGGAAAATAAACAATCTAAAAATAATCAAACAAAATAATCTAGTGGGGCCTGTCCAATGATAAGCTTTCTTGTGAACAGAGAATTACAATCTCTATCATGTAGTTGGACTATCTGTAACACCTCTCTTTACACAGTGTGAGATTTCACTGTCATGTACAATCACAAAGCCCCGATTTTAATCATTCTTAATCACTGTGTAGTTGGAGCGTGCTGACAATATCGATGTCAACTTATTACAGTTTTGCTGTGCGACCAAAATTCAGACAACATCATTGCAGAGTACAATGCAGGGTACACGTACCTCACTACCAGTATCATACAGATACGTATTGACACACATTCGCAAATACCGGTACATCGTGACATTTCCAAATGGTTGCCCTGCTGGATTATTTAATGAGTCAGAGGTCAAGGGTCACTGGGTATCTGTATATAGGCAATAGCATACCACTGACTTTGACATACATACTTCCGATGATTTGTCCCTCTGCCAGAATTTCTTTCAATTTTCGTCCATTCAGCATAGCTTTATATATTTGATAATGGATATGTACATACTGTATGTGTTGAAATTATCAAATTTGACAAGAAATTCTATTTAGCCTTTTTCTAGTGGCTGACACATGTACATTGTATACCGGCACACTGGTGTCTTGGTTGTCCATTGTGGTGTACGCGTTTTTAATATTATTCTATCTACACTGACCACTTTGGGTACCTGTGTGCCAGTACAACATGTAGGCACTCAAATCAACAAGAAACAAGTACGCAACACGGCAAGAAATTTCTGACGTATTGTGGGCAGGTTTTCTGGCTAAGATTTCAATGGCAAGACAGATAAATAGTTTGGAAACCCTGCCATCTGTCCTGTAATGGGACTGAAATGTATTGCAGGGTTCGAAAATTTCACACAGCTACATGTAAAACAGCTTGAGTCTACATGCTCATGGTATATATACATGTACACATACACGTAATTGTAACATGGTCTCACTACATGGAGTGACTGTCATATTTTCTTTAACTGCCTCGTTAGGGGCTATACGTGTACATATACTTTTTCTCAACACATATTCTTACACAGCTTGAGAGAGTGCATTTTCATGATGGTTTCCCATCACATGGTGATCAGCTTCTGCATGAATGCTCTGACAAGAATTGTTACATATGATGTCAAAATGTCACAGACATACAGTGTACATGTACTTCAAATAGTTGCTGTGCTGCTTTGAACGTTCATGTGTACAACCACAGATGGGGATGCAACTCATGTTAAACAGGGTAGCACTGCCAAATGTGTTTTTTAGGGTACTTGTAAATCTGGTGTATCCGACTAGAAATCAAATGTAACAATAACAGTCCATTATAAGTGTATGCAGGCTATGTTAATTCATTGTCACGCTAAATAGTTGATGCTTCAAGATGGCTTTGGGGAATAGAACTTAACAAGAACTTGCAATCGATGAAAAAAAATAGTAAAATGTCATTAAAAGTTACAGCTTCATGTACTGGTCCTGTAAAGAAAAACAATGTCTCAATTTTGAAGAGGCTGATTCCGTGTGAAATTTCCGCCATACTTCCACATACAACTTTAGTATGACATGTACATATATCTACTGAATCTTTCCTAACTTCACAGTTCAGCATACATGTAAGTCAGAATACATCTCTAATGAGATCATATTATACGGTACACACTGTACAGTACGGTTTGTTTCAAAACATTTATTAAGACTCATAAGAGGTGGAAAATATAGTCAGATAATTATTTATTATTACTACTTTATTATTATGATCACTGTATGAACTTACAGTATCCACCTATATGCTTACACAGTCACTGTACCCACCTACACCGTACAGTACACTCATCAACAATAGCTTCCATTGCCACGTATGGTACAAGTATGCACGTATACTGACATACGTGGTGATAGCTAAAAATATTGACATACTGTACCAGTAACAAGATCACCAGTGACAGCTTTATGTATTTCCATGACATAAATTCATGATTGAACTTTTCACCCCTTCACCCTCGACCTGCCGTTTCCAATTACCGTCATTGATCCACACACAAACGCAAGTCACAAAATACGTCCGTACGGTTAAAAGAAAGCGCACATGCTCATAAAAAGTGATGATACCTGTGTGCATATAACCTGTTTATATTCTGAATTACCTCTTGAAAGCTGTCCTATTTATTGGTCATGAATGCTCCCCTAACCTTATTACTATAAAAAGCCGAAGATTTACGTCTCACGCTGTCCCATTTATTCCTGGCCCTGCTACAGACTGCAACAGAGATACTTGAGTACGTAAGACAGCTAAGGCGTAGTCTTACATTACACAGGCAATTATCAATATGAATGTCAAGGACAACCATCTCTCACAGAAATAGACCAGTTGAATTCCACTGCTCCAAACTGGGAGCTCAGACCTAAGTGCTTACGTGTTAAAAGGTAAAGATGAAGTGAAACTTTTGCAACAGTAAAAGGTCATTTGACATCATCAGTGAAGGGATGAGTTGATGACGGAGAGGGCAATGAACTTTTATTACATATTTGTACTAATATTCCCTTTAAACTAAACCTCCTAAGGGTTCTACTTCAGTCAGGGTAAAATCGCAAGACAGGTGCCCGTTACAAAAAAATGCTGTGAGTCACGTTCATAAAGCGCTATGACCAGCGATATCAAATTTGACATACAGTACAGGATGAAAACTTACAGTATAACATCAAGACTGCTGTAGCTGTACTTTTTGATAATATTTTAATCACTTTGAACTAAAAACAAGGAATTTCTTCTGCATCTCCCTGATGTATGTCAAAAAATATTAAGTATTAACTTCACAATCACAGTGTGTTGTGTCTGATACATAATATTGTATGATTGAAATTCAGTGGTCAGCAATGACATCGCACAATCACGAACACATACCGCTAAGTGTTGAAAAGTTGAACAATATGTATTTGGATATGAATTTGAGAGTAGGAATAGTAGACAGCTTACAATGCCAAACTGGACAAAAACACTGAAGTACTGTACATTAAAAGTTACGGCTAGTTCCCATTATAGGTCAAGCACACATAATGTACACAGTACATTGTACATATTGCAGGAATAGATTTAAAATCATATTCACTGACAAAGGCTGTGATAATAAATTGCAGTACACCACTGACCTATTCTAGCACACACACTGCTGAGTGTAATTACTGCTGACCAACACACTGGTGTCTGTGTACTCAGTTGAGAAACAAATAAAAGTTTAATGATCCAGCCATTCCTTCACTGAGCAGATCACATTGCAGCAGTATTAAAATTAAACGCACTCTACACCATGTGTACATCACACTTGTGAGCTACAATACACTTATTTGAGTTTGTTACATGTATGTACATCACCCTTGCGAGCTACATTTATTGGCTTTTTGAACAATTAACCCTTTGATGGCCAAAGTCAATTTTAGTAACCCTTATAAAATATACCTAAGTCAAATTTTGTCAGATTTTTGCCAAAATTTTGATAAAAAACTGTGGCCAATGAAATGTTGTGTTCATTTGGTCCAAAATTATCAGAAAAATTACAGAAAAGTTCATAAAAATTGGTAAAATGTTGCACTGAAATTTGGGTGGGAAAAAACACAGCAATCAAAGGGTTATTAACTTGCTGGAATGAGAGTCTCCAGAGAGAATACGACGTCGACCAAAGAGTTGTTATACATCATTTAAATGGTAATTATTTAATACACCGGAGCGATGTTCCCTTGACATTGTGATATAAATGAGGTCAATTTTATGTGACTGCAAACAATGTGACTCATTCTGACTAAATGCAAAATTGAGAAAGCACTTTCAACTTGATGATAGGAAAAAGTTTATTATAAAGAAAGAAAAGCAAAAAGACAAACAAACAAATGAATAAATAAATAAATGTCAGATTGAGTAATCAATGCTTGGGAAAGCAAAAAAGGTATATTGTGCTTGTATTTATAAGAAAACATGAATAAATTTTTTTTTATTTCAAAACGGGAAGACAGCTCCAGCTCAGAGTCCTGGTAGTGATATGATATGATATCTAATATTAAATGATTACAGAGTCAGAAACTGATACTGAGAAACAGCACTGTGGGTTATCACATTTCAGTATGAATTGCATCTATTTAATGTGGCAACTTTGCTCCGTCATACATACACATGGAGTTGGTAACAAAAGTAACTTTTACTATACTTCTTGCGGGAAAAATATTTTTGAAACAGCTCGTCTGTGCTTGGTACATGTAAAACGTCCACGCCTCTAGAGCCTGACAATAACAAGACACCATGTACCCCGATATAGATTATTATAGTCTAGATGACCAGTGAGAGGGGCAATTTTCAAAATAGTCAAGTGGGTGTATGTCATACGTGTGCTTGCCTAGAATTCAGCTGCAGTGTATTTAACTTGTGTCTGCATATTAGGATTTGCAGTCCGAGTCACAAAATGACAGGCTAGGCTACCGGTATATCATGGACGCTCTGGGATTACTTGTTTAATTTCGTATCATTATCAAACGTAACCTGTAATATAGGGTAATTATTATAGATAAGCCGTTTGACTCATCCTGTCGACGAACAGGTGTCACATCGGGCGTGTTATTAACTGTTCATCACAATATGTATCGATATAAATGATGACGTTCACCAAACATCATACCTCAGCGTTTTTGTGCGGTGAAGTATGATGGACGGTGCCATAAACGATGCGGCGTTCATCAATCATGCATCTTGTATAAACTGTCAGTGACAGAATAATCCAGCGCAGTGTGTGACTTACCCACGTTGGAAGAGATCCACGTTGTGAAATTTTCCAAGTTCCACCGAAAAGTCCAATGTTGCTTGAAGTTCGCCCATGGTGAGCAAACATAAGACGTGTTGGTAGATCTCCTGGAAACCGGCTAAAACATTTATGGCGGTTTTATCTACATGTACTGTCGTAACGTATGTATGTTGACTGTTGTAAACAAGAATCGCGACGACAAAACTAAAAATATTGGCAGCGGCGGTTGTGTGGCGCCAAAATTAGCTTCGAAAGCGGTGTTGGTTGCTCTCTTATTATTATTCCGGACCCAGTTTCGCTCGATAGTGAAGAGAGGGTGCGCTAACCGTAATACCGGTAAATTCTCTCATCTGCTTGCTGATAGGCACTCATTCACTACGGTGACTAACCTACAAGTCGCCATCTTGACCTTGGTTGCATGTGTCCTACCCATAACACACTGCGGAAACATCTACCATAGGTTGTGTTTGAGGGCGTCTACCAATACACCATTCTTTGGTTATTTCACGGTCCCTCCACAAAATATTGTGGAGGGACCGTGGTTATTTTAATAATTTCCAGCCGCAGTAATACTGCCAACGTGTTGTGGACCAGTTTGCGACGGCTAGCGTAACGACGATCGAAAAATTTGACATTGGTGAAACCTGTTAAAGTAACATTATAAACTCAATGAATGCTCCTCGAGGGAAAATATTAAGACCCACAAATTTTTACAATAAGCTTACTTTTCTGGTCTCAAGTTGTGCCAGTGGAGGCTTGAGCAAGAAAAAAAATTTGAAAATCGAAAATGTTATTTTTCTCCATAGAGTTGCGCGGTGGCCCATAATTTTTATTCGTGATTTTAAAAAAAGAATGGTTGAACGTTGACTAGGGGCAAGTTTGAGTAAGAGTTTAAGTCGTTCAGTTCCGAGGAGCATTAGGCTCCGGATTCGTGAAGAAACTAGATTCTAAGATTTCTAGACCATGCCGCCAAGACAACACAATTGACCGACGATTTGTACAAGATACCGATCGGAGCTTATACTGCACGCCAGTCTGAATTACATATAAATTAAAGAGCGTGGTTACGTCTGTTTTTCAAACCCTTATGAATCAAAAACATTCTTGGATTATCTAGAAATCTAACGATTCAACTAATCTATTCACAATCCCAGACACGCACCGAGTGCCTGTGGAGCTCTATTATCTGTAAGTTGAAAATTTTACAACACATTCGTCAAAACTTACTTTTACTTCTATTAAAGTGTAACGTTTTCCTATCAGGAGACAGGCAGTATTTCTTGATGATAATGATGATGATGATGATGATGATGATGATGATGATGAGGAGGAGGAGGAGGAGGAGGAGGAGGAAGATTATCATGAGGATGATGGAACAGGTTCAATTAAGAGCGACCTTCATCGTCATTGACCTTGATCGTCAAAAACAACTAAAATATCTTTTGTCGCAGTCGTGTATATTTCATATATGTTGTGACGCAGAAAACAATATCTTATATTGGCGCCTCATCACGTGATGTTGTGCTCTTTCAAATTTGTCATCGAGGAATTAACATTTTGTATTCACGATTATGATTCACATATTTTCGATATTTCATTCTCATATTTGAATTCAAATAAAACGTCAAATGGTTCCAAGGTTCCATCTTGATCTCGCATATGACGTTTTCAATCGCTCCAGTAAACAAGTTTGATCATGCATGGTTCCAGCAGTGAAACCTCTGTGGAATTTCCTCCAATTATCTTAAATTGAGGTGCAATGAACCCTAGGGACATACATATATTTGGAATTCAATTTTTTTTACGATACTTTTTTGGCGTACTTCTTCTCTACGATTATTTTGAATGCTAAGGAGCAAGTGATGTTTCACCGCCTTGCTCATGCGAAAATAGAAAATTTAAAAATTACTTCAAAATTAAATTTTGATTTCTTCATCTTTTCCCCCCATACACAGCGTCGGCAATCGTGTCGACACTTAGCGCCCTCTAGAGGTGAATTACTGAAGACAACTGGTGATGTCACAGACCGTTAAAAACCCTATCTGTGAATCAATAGTGAAATTGTAAACCATCAGCCCTGTTCCTTGATGCAAAATTCATCAATTATAAATTTTCTTATGTTTCATGTTTTATATTCAAAAAACAGCTTTGCAACCTGATGTGTTAATTATCGTCACAGTGTCAATCCAACGCCAATAATCGACCCACGTTTCCCGTATTGCCCACACAAGGTGGCGTCCTTTACAGCTCCTAAGTAGGACTCTTTCCAAATGAAATCATTGTTCTCTCATTAATTTGGAAAAAAATGTATATTTATCCGAAAATTGAGATTGTATTTTGGAAATTGTACGCGCAAGAACTGCAAAAATGCAATTTAATAGGTGACTGCCAATGCAAGAATGAAAAATAGAAAAGACATCGACGCTTCAGACTACAAACTTCAACAAAACCAACGCATGCAACACTGACAAAAGTTGTCCGCTTGATTCTAGCAGCAGTGCATTGTCGGATGTCGCGCGCGTGACGCTATATTTAGTAACAAACCTGCAGCCGCGAAACAGCCTTATATAGTAAACAGTCACCGATCGGTTCTAGCTAAAATACTGATACACATAAATATTTTTAGTACTTTTCATGACAGAATTGTCTCACGATGGTTGGACGGCTGTGAACAGTTACGAAAAGAGAATTTTACTCTGTCTGTATCAATGTTTAGTGCATGTTAACACTATTTGTTTAGCATTTATACTTACATAAAATGTCAAATATGTAATAATGGTAATTTATGAAGAGCAAACTGTTATGACTCCCTAATGTGTGTCATTAATCACCTAATATAGTAATTACAAATATCAAACGAGCCGATCTTCCGTTGTACGACTTCAAGATACACCAAAAGCTGTGTCAATAGAATGCAGGTATGTCAGGCAAGCAGGTAGGTAGGTAGGTAGGTAGGTGTAGTGTTCAAGTATGATCTAGCCTTATACTTTATGTGATTGTTATATGTATGACGTAATGCTACATACGGGTCATTAGAATAAAGTGTGATATCGAGGCGGAGGTTTTACCACGAGGCCATAAGACGTGCCATACTTACTGTCTGAGTAGTCAGTTATTTCTCTACCTACCAACTCACTATTCTATATTGGCGACGAGGACGGGATGACATGGAAAGTCTACCATCAATGCCAGCTTTCCCTGTTCATTCAGACCCAACGACCACAAGCACCAGATGGAAGAAATATCTGAGTCGGGTGGAAAACGCGTTCATCGCATTCAATATTACTGATGACAAGCGACAACGTGCATTACTACTGCACTGGGCTGGTGAGGAAGTTTCCGAACTCTTTGATACGTTACCAGAAACTGGAACTGATTTCGAAACAGCAAAATCAAAGCTCACATCATATTTTTCGCCAAAAATAACATAGAATATGAGTGATTTGTCTTCAGAGACACGATGCAAAACAGTGGCGAATCGATTGATGCGTATCATACTCGTCTGCAACGTTTTGCAAACACATGTGACTTCACAAATAAGGACCAAGAGGTCAAGTCGCAAATAATACGAGGGTGTACTTCAGCTCGCCTAAGACGTCGTGCCCTAAGGGAGGAGACGACACTTGAAAATTTACTTAGCATAGCTCGTTCATTTGAAGTGTCAGAAGTTCAAGCTAGTGGGATGGAAGAGAAATCAACAAAAAATACTGTAACCGACACAGCCACGGTAAACGCAGTAAGAAAACAGCGCCATCAACGGTGGAAACCGAATAAACAAAAGCAAGTGCCAACGCCACCAATGAAGTCGTCAACTTGCTATAACTGTGGAGGCAGCTATCCACATGAATCGGTCTGCCCGGCAAAAGGCAAGTCATGCAGGAAATGTAATAAACTTAACCATTTTTCCAGATGCTGCCGTTCAAGGGTAAAACAAAGAAGTCAGAAAAAGGGGAAAATGTCAAAGCTGTATACACACAAGTGGAGAGTTCAGAAGATGAGTACTGCTTCACTGTACAACAGACAAATGGAAATAGACCTAGAGTAATGATACACATAGGTGAAACAGAAGTAGGTTCTCTTATTGATACAGGGTCTACCGTAAACATTATGAGTATGGATACATACAATACCCTGAACAATAAGCCCAAGTTACAGAGAGACGACAGCAGCAACGTCTATGCCTACTGCAGCAGCAAACCATTAAACATAAATGGTTCTTTCCAAGCTAAAATAAAGTACAAACTTCATGACACTAAGGCTAAGTTTCTTGTTACTGACAAGCCAGCAGATACGCTACTAGATTACGATACAGCATCAAAACTAGGCTTGGTTTACATTGCAAACCAAATATCACCGGGCACTTCACGCTGTGATCGAATTGTAGCTGAGTACGAAGATAGGTTTCATGGCATTGGTAAGCTGAAAGAGATACAATGTAAACTACATGAAGACAAAACAGTACAACCTGTAGTACAACCACACCGGAGAGTCCCATTCCATGTTCGTAAAAAGACTGAACAAGAATTGGAAAAACTACTGAAACTGGACATCATTGAGCGTGTTGGGGATGAACCAACCCCGTGGGTGTCACCAATAACAGTGGTTGAGAAACCAAACAAACCAGAAGAGATCAGAATATGCGTCGATATGCGCGCACTAAATAAGGCCATACAGAGGGAACGTCACATCACACCTACCTTAGACGATGTAATTGCTGACCTGAATGGGGCTACTGTATTCTCCAAGCTTGATTTGAATGCAGGCTATCACCAGATTGAGTTAGCACCAGAGTCTCGTCACTTGACTGTATTTTCAACACACAAAGGACTATACAGATACAAGAGATTGAATTTTGGGGTATGCTCAGCAGCGGAGAAATTCCAGAATATTATAAGCTCGACACTTCAGGGCCTGAATGGTGTGCTCAACATAAGTGATGACATTCTGGTCTATGGTCAAGGTCAAGAAAACCATGATACTAACCTTGAAGCATGTATGAAGCGAATACGTGAGAGAAACTTAACACTGAATTGGCAGAAATCTAAGGTCAGCAAGAGCACTGTAGTGTTCTATGGCCATGTATTCGGAGGTGGAGGAGTGTCTCCAGATCCAAAGAAGGTTGAAGCACTGTAAGAAGCATCAGAACCACAGAGTGTAGCAGAAGAAAAGAGCCTACTTGGCATGGCCAACTACTGTGGGAAATTCATTCCGAATTTGGCAACTATATCAGAACCATTGCGTGAACTGACAAAGAAAGATACGCCTTGGCAATGGGGCAAACACCAACAACAAGCACTCAAACAGATAAAAGAAGAGATCACAAGCAACTGTGAGATGGCATATATTGATCCACAGAAATGCACAGAGCTACTGGTAGATGCCAGTCCCGTTGGACTTGGTGTAATCCTGACTCAACGGGATGGTAAGGGTGATGTTTCGGTAATCACACTTGCTAGCCGATCACTGACAGAAGTAGAACAGCGCTTCTCACAAATAGAACGTGAAGCTCTAGCAATAACATGGGGAATTCTTCATTTCCACCTATACCTGTATGGGCATAGCTTCAATGTTATATCAGACCACATGCCGCTGGTACCACTATTTAATACACCAACTGCAAAGGCACCAGCCAGAATAGAGCGTTGGATTCTCAAGTTGCAACAGTACAACTTCAAGGTGATATACCACCCTGGTAAATTCAATCCCGCAGACTACATGTCTCGCCATCCGCTATCATATACCAGACCCAGCAGTAGAGAGCAACGGGTTGCGGATGAGCACATCAATGTTGTAGTACAGCATGCTACACCTAAAACCATACAGCTAGAAGATGTACAAGAAGCAACAATGTGTGATCGTGTTCTACAGTCATGCATACAGCCATACAGACTGGTAATTGGCACAAAGTAAAGTTACAAAGCATGAGCACTAAAGAAAGAAATGCTTTACACAGTCTCTACTTGGTACGAGATGAGCTCAGTGCGTTACCATCACATGATCTAATACTTCGGGAAAGACGTATTATTATCCCTGAGTCACTACAGCAACAAATCGTTGATATTGCACATGAGGGCACCAAGGCATCGTGAAAACAAAACAGCTCCTTAGAGAGAAAGTTTGGTTCCCTGGAATTGACAACTTGGTACAGAAAACAATCGATATGTGTATTCCTTGTCAGGCAACCACTGTGGAAAACAAGCGAGAACCACTACAAATGTCAGAATTACCAACTGGTCCATGGGAGGAGGTCAGTATCGACTTCAGTGACCTGCCAAATGGTAAATATCTTCTTGTGATAACAGACGACTACAGTCGATATCCTGTTGTTGAAATCATCCACTCCACATCAGCAGCAGCAGTAATGCCTAAAGTGGACAGTATATTCGCACTATTTGGAATACCTAGAATTGTCCGTTCTGATAATGGTCCACCATTCTCAGGTAAAGAGTTCACAGCTTTTGCCAAAGACTTAGGCTTCAAGCATCGCAAAATAACACCCAGGTGGCCTCGCGCTAACGGGGAAGTAGAAAGATTCATGCGGACCATTAAGAAAATCTATCGTACATCACACGTCGAAGGAAAGAGCATGGCGTCAGCAGCTTTATCGTTTTCTACGCAACTATAGGGCAACACCGCATTCCACGACAGGTGTACCACCAGCTACATTACTATTTGGTAGACCAATGAGAACAAGACTACCAGAATATACTACACAGCAGAAGGATGATAGAAATCTACGCCTTCGTGATAAAGAAAGAAAAGCAAGTATGAAGTGCTACGCAGATAATCGTGAAAACATCCAGAAGAATCCAGTTAATGTGGGTGACACGGTCCTAGTCAAGCGAGATGGACACGTTAAGAAAGAGGTAACTCCATACTTAACACAACCATACCGTGTAATGGATACCAAAGGCTCCATGGTAACCGCCTTGAAAGGTGACCATACAATAACTCGAAACTCATCTCAGTTTAAGATCCTAAAAGGAGAGCATAAGGTCAAAGCAGATGACACTGATCAAGTAGGAATCGCTGAAGACTTGGAACTTGGTGATGTAGACACATCTTCATCGTCACCTGATTCATTTATGAGTATTCAACACAGCAGCCGTCCACAACGTCATCGCAGACCACCCTCCTATCTGAAGGATTATGTGAGATATGTACAGGTAGATGCTGAGGATCTACCTAAGGGGTGAAGTGCTAGTAACCTCTCCCCCTCATAGTGTTCATAGACAAGTTGTGTTTTTGGCACTTAATTTTTGTGTATTGATAACATATCAATGAGCCATATCATTTGAACACTTGTTTAAGACAGACACGTTTGGTTGATAGCTTATTCTTTATTCAAGATGTTTGTGTTTGAAATTGGCATTCCGGACATATGGCACAGAGACAGTTTAAAATGAACAGTGACATGCTCTATCTATTTTCGTGGGAAGGGATGTAGTGTTCAAGTATGATCTAGCCTTATACTTTATGTGATTGTTATATGTATGACGTAATGCTACATACGGGTCATTAGAATAAGTGTGATATCGAGGCGGAGGTTTTACCACGAGGCCATAAGACGTGCCATACTTACTGTCTGAGTAGTCGTTATTTCTCTACCTACCAACTCACTATTCTATAGTAGGTAGGTAGGTAGGTAGGTAGGCAGGTGGGTGGGTGGATGAGTGGGTGGGTGGATTGGTAGGTAGGTAGTTAGGTAGGTATTGAGCATATCATTAATCTCAATAATTCAAGGTTCATAGTGACACGATATGATATTAGTAATGTTGCCTAGACTAGCCTTATTCATTCACTTCTAGGTCGGACAAGTTAATTATCTATGAATGGTACAAACGAACTTGGAAGTTCAAATGTTGATTAGTTCTGTGGGCCAGGAGATCAGTTAGCCACAAAATACAGCACTCTTTCTCATAACGTTTCTTTTTTAAGCAAAATTTTGGCGCTGGTCAGGCTTTTCTACCGAATTTCTAAGTCAAGGTCTGAATCTGTACATGTACTTCTGCGTACTAACCATGAAAAGATACCGGAGCTGTTATAGTATTCTAAATATTTTGTAGCACTGTACACAATTCTTACAGTCATAGCATTTGGCAAGGCATTTGCCTTACGTTTCCCCGTCGTCAAGTTTTGTTCCACAACTGCAGAGAATTAGATGCAGTATTATTAAATAAATTCGCGTAGAGGCCAAAAACAGAAGTTCCTGACTCCCACCGTATAGAACGACCTCATTAAATATAGCTAAATACAAACGTCAAAATATACATTTTCTACCAACAGATGATTCACGAGTGCCAGTGTGAAATCAAAGGTCATACAGGTGTCAAAATTCTTCATCATATCAACGTTTCTTCCATCAAAAGTCTAAATGAGGCGAAGAAGGGGATAAAACCGCGATACAATGCAGTGAACCCCCCCCGCTATGTCAGAACAAAAATCATAACTGATATCTACATGATGCCATAAAGAGATATGTACATGAAATTTTGTCGTCATCGCACCACGTTCTCATTTATGTGTCCACATTAAAGGTATACTTTCACCTGTTCCAATTTTGCCACAGTTACCATGGAAAGAGAAAATCTAACCAATCACAGATTTTAAGCGGGTGGCCGCTTTTTAAAAACAGAGCCGTCACATGGGCATTTTGAATACCAAGGAAAGCCCCTTTGACCATATATGGGCATATTTAGATTACAGGTGACTGTATACCTTTAAGATTAATGGCATATTAGAGTCACTACTGTTCCCTAATGTTATTGGCAAGACAAAGAGGCATTGGCAAGACAGTAAGAATACTTCGTCAGTCATTGTCTTTGCATTTCCCGTATAATACACACAGCTCTTTGCTGTTGCCATCTTATCTTTTGAGATACAGTACCTGAGTACGGTACATGGAAGTAATCTTTTGTGTGATTTCCGTGGACCATTTAAATTTTGCCACTCGACGAATCGTTCAGAAAAAAAAAGCACAGAGAAAAACTCCTATCACAGAATTTACATTTGCTAGGTTCTTTCCCAGAGAAATAAAAAACTTGCCATATTATCGTAAAATCTAGTATACTGATGTGTCATCATTGAATGTACTTTTCGAAATGACTTCACTAAGAGTTGCTTTATGTGAGAAATGTCAAGATATTGACAATATCACAAACTAAGGTACGTTCTTGCATTTCTATACACAAGTCGATGAGTTCATGTTCATATTGCTAGACCCATTTGTCGTCCCCAGTCTAGGGACCTCGAAGCATACATAGCGTATATCGTAACCGAAAAGAGGTCCCAGACGAGATCGTCCCTGGCCTCAATCCTTTCACCTCCCATGGTTGGATGTTAGCCCTTGTAGTCGATGGTGATTGTGGACCTATCTATAGGGCGATGGGGTGAATTGGTGTAGAGTGCTTGTCAAGGGGATTCTGATGATGTATTTTGGTAACACGAATCAACATGGCGACGAGTAAATATGTCAAGTGACTTCTCTCTTCTCACAAAAGTGACAATAAAATAATCTCACTTCGATTCGAGTCTATCCCTTCATTCAGCTATGCACAGATAATGAGATCACCCTTAGAGCGTGAAAGATCTGCAATAACGGCGAACTTACAACAACTGTCTTTGTATACTTTCTCCTTTTTAACAAAAGTATCAGAAATAGACCAAATTCTATACATTTATAATAAGCTACAGTAACTCCCAACAACTTTCTAAACTCTAGGGGGAAAAATTAAATTTTGGATTTTCGAAAAACTAAGACGGTGAAAGTTTTTCTTTCTCAATGAGCTTTAAAATGAGCCCCAACACGAGGTAGATCAGAAATTTGAGAAACCAAATATCTGTCCACAAGGTGCGTTCTACCTTAAAGGCCAAAAACTGTAACTTTTGAAGAATGTTTCGTTATTTTTCTTTCGTATATCAAGTACCAGTTTTTGTTCTACTCTCGAAAGAATGTTGAAGCATTCACTATGGGTATTTAGCTCGTCAACTCAGCGTCTGCACGCTTAAAATGCACTGTTATTGTTTATGTTTGAAATCTAATCTTGACAAGAATTCATTGTCATCAATAACAACAGCAGTTTACCCATGTACAGGCTGAGTTGACAAGCCTAACACTTTGTATCTCTACATACTGGTGGTTCGATTGGGATGGGGTACAGCAAGAAACTGTAGTCGGCATTAAAAACAAAAGAAGTATTGATCAATTAATTAAAATATATAGCCATAAGCCGAACTCAGCGGCGACGATACTTCGATCATTACTCGTACTTGAGGGGGCGAGTAGAATATTACAAAACGATAATTACATAGGTAATACGATATTTCCATTCAATAGCTTACGCACGATGCGTTTCTTTTGCTTAATGAAAGAACTTGCACACAAGAGAATTTCGGTTACCCTGTTGTTTGTCAAGTCAGTTATATTAATTACAGGGTTAGCTGTCATTTTCTGTAAATTTCATTAAAATTTTAATATCATAATTCGATGTACTCGGCTTCAAGAGCGTTGGACCAATGGGCGCCCTTCGTTGTGGCTTGCGGGGATGACGTCACTCTCGCCCAGTGAAGTGTATTATTCCCGCTCTTTGAAGTGTGGAAGGTAGTTGTTCACAGACGATCTGCGGGTGGCACGTTTGCAGTATCATATCATTTTAAGTAATCAGTCACGTAGTCTTTGCGCTGTCAGAATTCGTCGACATCGAGGAGGGGGGCTCCTTCGGTCGATCGGAGGGTCCGAGATCCGAGAGCTTAAAAGTTGCTTGTCACGTGACTTTTTTCATCCATCCCTAACACCATTCTTAGCGGAACTCTGATAACCCGATCACTTGTCCGCAGACATGGAAACGCTGCCTCAGTTCTCGTCGGTGACCTCCAAAAACGAGAAGAACTCCGAACTTGAGAACCTATTCCTGAGCGCCGCCGAGAGAGGCGAGAAGAACGCCTTGATGCTGTCCCTAGGCTACCTGGACCTGTTTGATGTAAACTGTGTTGATGGCGAGGGCAAAAGCGCAGTGAGGCTGGCCATTGAAAACCGTAATTTAGGTATGTACGAATTGGATTTTCGGAAAAATAACGCGTAAATTTATCTCTTTTCCTTTGAGTCTCCGTGAGCAGAAAAAAATACGAATTTATAACAGTTTCAACATACCAATTCGATTTTTCGAAATCATGTTACTAGACACATTTTCCAACTTTGACTTGTATATATTAAACCTTATGTTTCAATTTAATTTCATCGCGAAAATTTATATAAAACATGTCTTGATGCCTGTCAAAATAGCAGGAATGTAACGGCACTTATGCAAATATTTCACGATGTCACTTACGCTTTGACATAAAATTTATCAAAATGTCGTTTATGTTTTGGCGAAAATAACAAAAGACCCATTAGTATCCTACGAGTTTGAATTTTTGTTCAGCATTGAATGAAGCAGATCGTGTCTGACAAGAGTAAAAGAATGCAACAAGAGGCGGGCTAAGATTTTCGCATAGGCCCGGCAAACGAAATTCGTTCCCGAAACAAAACCCGTTTTTCTTGAATCGAAAGTTTAATGGTGCATGTGAAGTGTTGACACCTGATAGAATGTACAAGGTACTGTTTTGTAAAGCCATTGAATTAGAAATGTAACCGTACGACTTTGTCAAGTTAATGGCACACTGGACGGACTTAAGTGATCAAAATGTATATCAAAGATGGACTTTAAGTTGAATTGAAACACAAGAGAAAATGTTAAGATCGTCAATTGAACAGAATTGTCAGACCTGAAACCTTCCTTTATCGGAAACGCATTTCGCTTTGTAAGTTTCAGCTGCATTTGAGACGGTCCCTCGATGATTCAGTTCTACGGTACATCGAACATAAACTGTAGTCAAATTAAAATGTATTCTGAAGTTTATTGTTTACAGTACTTTAAATATATATATATATATATATATATATATATATATATATATATATATATATATATATATATATATATATATATAAATATGTATATAGATATATAAAGATGCGGATATAACCTTGTTACTACTTCCAATCTTCAAGATACAAAATTACACAAAGGACTGTATACATATTACATACACATGTATGCACACACTCACACATATATACATACAGACACCCATACCACATCCTCACATACATAATATCCCAATATATATATATATATATATATATATATATATATATATATATATATATATATATATATATATATATAATATTTGTCTTCGTGGCCTTGTATCTTGTATCTTTTACTGTACATCTGCTACATCTACTGGTAGATACTTATAAACAGTGAATTTCACCTGTTGTCTATAGTATTCTTCATATACGGTAACAACCATTCCTGTCATAAATTTAATTCACATGCCTCATTTTTACAAAGAGATGCAATTATCTTCAAGGGTGAAGTCAACCGTAGCTGTTATTGAGTGCAACCCTGTGGTCGTTAAACAGTCTTATCATCTCAGTACTGAAGCATAAATTCGCTTTTCTGAAAGCCATTTTATTAATGATTGTGTGCATATAATAATGGGTGCCCGATCGTTTACATAGCATAGTCTATTTTTAACACATTTTTTCATGTTGTAGACCATCAAGGCACTTGGTCTTGTTGTGTGCAATTATAACCCTGGCGTTGCGGGGTGGTAATGGGGATGGGATATTTTGACTCTCACAGAAGGTTCTTGCATTCGTAACTCCCTCTTGTAAACGTTTTACCTCAAAGCGTTCTTCACGTGGCCAAGGAGTCTGAAGGTTGGTTCAAGATCGCACGAGAAGGAGATAAGAGGTTGCGTCACACATTAACTTCAGTATTGGTTACTATGTAGACTGGTACCTCACCTTGTATTCAAAAAAATCACCGCAGAGAAACCATTGGTATCATCAAACTTTCGGTGCTAGATTGATGTCAGGCGATGCTATAATTGATAGAATATTAAAGGTGTATCCATTCGAAGCAATCTTAAGCTTACAATCAACCAGCATTTGTAACGCCTGGGCACTTCAATGCTGTATCCAAGGAATCGATTTTACCAGAAAAATTAAAAAAAAAACACGAAAAGCAAGGCTGCAACAATAGACGTGGGTGTGAGCGAATATATAAATCCGGGTGAGTGGAGGTGTGTTTTAACAGAGTAAAATCACTCAAACATAATTCTCTTTCAGACATTTTGGAAATCTTGGCGTGCCATAGATTTGTTGAACTTGGAGACGCGCTGCTCCAAGCTGTAAATTTGCAGTTTACGACAGAAGTACGCAGCATTTGCAAAGCACTCGAGCTCAGAGGACTACTTCCGGTGAGTTGATATTGCAATTAATTTCAGTGATGATATGTCTGTCTGTCTGTCTGTCTGTCTGTCTGTCTGTCTGTCTGTCTGTCTGTCTGTCTGTCTGTATGTATGTATGTATGTATGTATGTATGTATGTATGTATGTATGTATGTGCGTAGGTAGGTTCGTAGGTACGTAGGTAGATTTTTCCCAATGTAATGTAATGTAATGTAATGTAATGTAATGTAATGTAATGTAATGTAATGTATTGCAATGTAATCTACAGTAGCGTTGTATATTATGTGCAGGTAATGCATACGCTTAAATGTTCTTACTTGTTCAAGAGTGCGTACGTATGGACATACTTTAACTTTTTAAAGCTATGAATGAACCACATATGAACTGGAAATGCTCACGTGTTTCATTATATATTGCAGTTATGTGTAAGTTTGAACCTTTGCAATATGTTTGTAATTTCATTGAAAGTGTTATGATCAACATAATGAACAATTTTCACCACAGATTAATTCTGAAGGTCATTAAGTATTCAAATATGTAATTAGCTGAAATAAAAATACTTAATTTCTGTGACTGGTGTCATTGTATCACCACTTTATACAGCAAGTGTAATCGCCTTTGGTCAAGTCCTTCAAGCTATATATGCCAAACTGTGAATGCTCATTAGATATGCAAATTATAAATAAGCTGCCATTAAAATGCGAAATGATTTTCAATATTGTTATAACCTGGTATAATCATCGATGTACACAGCATGTTTTACCAACTTTGATCAAGTAAATCCAAGTATAAGTTCCTAATTAGGAAAGTTCATTAAATATGCATATTAGGAATGGACTACATGTTCTCATTAATATGCAAATTAGGAATTTGCTTAGGTAAAAATGCTTAATGACTTTCAATAATGTTATATCATAGTATCTTTATTGTACATAGTAAGTTTCGTCAACTTTGGTCAAGTCAATTCAGATATATATCCCAAATTAGGAAAGTTCATTGAATATGCAAACAAGAAATTAGATGAAGTAAAAATGCTTAATACTTTCAGTAATGTTATTTCATAGTATCTTTATTGTACATAGTAAGTTTCGTCAACTTTGGTCAAGTCAATTTAGATACATATCCCTAATTAGGAAAGTTCATTGAATATGCAAACAAGAAATTAGCTGAAGTAATACTTTCCATAATGTTATATCATTGTATCTATATTGTACATAGTACGTTTCGTCGACTTTGGTCAAGTCAATTTAGATACATATCCCTAATTAGGAAAGTTCATGAAATATGAAAATAAGAAATGGCTGAAGTAAAAATGCTTAATAACTTTCAATGTTTCAATGTTATAATGTACATCTGTAATGTACATTATAAGTTTCATCAATTCTGGTCAAGTCAATTCAAATATATATCCCTAATTTCAAATGTTCATTAAATGTGCAAATTAGGATTTGCTGAAGTAAAAGTGCTTAATAACTTTCAATAATGTTATACCATAGTATCTTTAATGTACATAGCAAGTTTCATCAATTTTGGTCAATTCAAATATATAACCCTAACTTCAAAAGTTCATTAAATATGCAAATTAAAAGTTGGATAAAGTCAAAAATGCTTAATGACTTTCAAAAATGTTGTATCATAGTATCTTCAATATACATAGCAAGTTTCGTCAACTTTGGTCAAGTCAATTCAGATATATATATCCCTAATTAGGAAAGTTCATTGAATATGCAAACAAGAAATTAGCTGAAGTAATACTTTCAATAATGTTATATCATTGTATCTATATTGTACATAGTACGTTTCGTCGACTTTGGTCAAGTCAATTTAGATATATATCCCTAATTAGGAAAGTTCATGAAATATGAAAATAAGAAATTGGCTGAAGTAAAAATGCTTAATAACTTTCAATAATGTTATACCATAGTATCTGTAATGTACATTGTAAGTTTCATCAATTCTTGTCAAGTCAACTCAAATATATAACCCTAACTTCAAAAGTTCATTAAATATGCAAATTAAAAGTTGGATAAAGTAAAAAATGCTTAATGACTTTCAAAAATGTTGTATCATAGTATCTTCAATATATGTAACAAGTTTCATCAACTTTGGTCTGGTGAATACAGATATATATCCCTAATTATGAACGTTCATTAGATATGCAAATTAGGAATTGGCTGAAGTTAAAATGCTTGATGACTTTCAATAATGTTAAATCATAGTATCTTCAATATACATACCAAGTTTTGTCAATTTTGATAGAGCCAATTCAGATATATATCCCTAATTAGGAATGTTCATTGAATATGCAAATTAGCAATTATCTTTCATGTCACCCCTTAATATCTTTCACGGCTGATATATCTTGGTGTGATCAACGTTTATAGCAAATCTCATCAAATTGTGTGCAGTCGTTCTTAATGTATATCCGTTTTTCCTAAACTCACTAATTATTCAATGAGCAAAAAGTAAGCAAGCCACACCCACAATCACTTATTTCCATTTGCAAACTGAATCTTTGTACCAGATCTGATTCTGATCTGACGAGCAGTTTTTGAGATATCGAGCGCACAGACAGACGGACAGACAGACGGACAGACAAACACACAGACACACAGATAGACAGACATCGCTGCGACATGTCATAAACTCACGTGTGAATACGTGAGAGCTAAAAAAACGACTCGACAGGCTGCAAATATTTTTTCAACCGCAACACTTAAACAAAAAATAAAGAATGATAACCAATGGGAATAAAAGTAGATCGGGAACAGCACCAGTGATGAGATCAGCTGTGATGATGCAGTTATTCGTGTTGTCTAAATTACTGCCTACTCATGGAAGGCTACCTCATTAATGTCGTGTAATAAGTTGAGCGCACTCCACGTGTGCTCGCATGACAGATGAGTTCAGGAACGATGGCATAACTTTGCAAGCATGACAAGACAAGCTTGATGCGGTTAGATTGATATTAGTGTCACCCGTGGTCAACATGTGTTCAGCTTAATCGTCTGCTTGTAACTTTGCATCGGCTTGCAACTTTGAACCAACGACGATTTCTTGAAATTTTGTCATTTGAGGTAACACGTGCCTCGAAATCGAAAGACTTAAACCTCGACTCAAACTTCCCGCGAGGAAACTTTTACCCTTTTACCACCATAGTATGGCCCAAACCGATTGTTATCAATGGGGTTTGTGGACCTGTTTACATGGAATTGGGGATGAACAGATTAAACCATTTCCTTTCAAAACCAAGAACGAACACCAAGAATCACTGTTGAAAATTTGGTTCTTGAGACCAACTACCACTTTAAATTCAAAATGGCCGCCATCCTCGCGTTAAAAAAAATTTCAATGTGTGCAGTCGTGACAATAAGCACTTGAAAACCTATTTACTTTACAAGCCTCAAAATGAGCTCACATAGCTGGCAGACAAAAACAGTATTGTAAAATTTTGAGAGTCCGAATATCTGTCCCCGAGGAAACTGTACCGTATTATGAAAGGTAATGCAAGTCATGGAAATTTGTGTGTTCCAAAATTCAAGACTGCCACAGGTCAAAAAGTCTTTCTCTTTCCGTGCTGCGAGTACTCGGAATACAATTCTCCCCTGCGATTAGAAATAGCAGAACTTTTCCAACTCGTAAAGTAAAGTTGCGAGATTATCTTATGACGAAGTTTCCAAATGACGGTTCAGATTTAGATTAATTTATTTTCTTTTGTTGCAATGAAGATGTTACTCATCCTTGTTTTGAACACTTGCTGTATATATTTACATATACATTGTATTTGCTATTGTACTTTTTTCGAGGTGTCAGAGATCTCTGATGTAAATTTCAATTTGATTTGTAACTCAGATTACCCTCTTTAAATAAAATATAATAATAATAATAATAATAATAATAATAATAATAATAATAATAATAATAATAATAATAATAATAATAATAATAATAATAATAATAATAATAATAATAAAGGGAAAAACATTAAAGACATCTTCGTTCAAGAAAAAATCTAACGCCAGGCAATGAACGCGTGATTTTACGGTGTTTTCTTTCTTTTTTTTACTACCGTGTTTACGTAGCTCAAAAAAGTTTAGGGTCGGCTGGTAAAGAATAGGGTAGGTCGAGTTATCGGAACAGCATAATTTTTTTTGTTCGGCCTTATATGAGACCAGGCTCAGCTGTAGTGCAATCCTCGGACAGTGGTGCAATGCAATGCGTGTGTTATTCTCGAGGGTCTATGGTTTGTATTTATTCTCCATTGAAGACGGCAGCAAGTGGTAATTTCTATAACCGGGAGGATAAGGCACAGTACTCTTTAAGCGTGTTCTCAGTGTCCTTAAAGGTATACAGTCACCTGTAATCTAAATATGCCCATATATGGTCAAAGGGGTGTTCCTTGTTATTCAAATGCCCATATGTGAGGGCGCAGTTTAAAAAAAGCGAGCACCCGCTTAAAATCTGTGATTAGTTAGATTTTCTCTTTCCATGGTAACTGTTGCAAAATTGGAACAGATGACAGTATACCTTTAAAGAGGCACGGTTGTCTGAAATGTCACATGTTTATTCTTTCCGGTAAAACAAAAGTCGCATGGCATTTCAAACTAATTATTTGTTTCTAACAGTGGCGTAAATCAAACTTGTTTATCGCGACATTCCTAAGATCGCTCGGATGCATCGAGTGAAGATAACATACTTGGGTCATTGTAATTTAAACGTTTATGTGATATTATTATCCGTCTTAATATGGCATGATAAAGCGATGAGTTCACGTCGCCGCTCCAAAAAAATTAATCACGATGCGTCGGTGTGCCTAGCGATGCATAAGATCAGGGCTCGAAATTAACTTTTTACCCTGGTAGTCCACTTGGGCTACCATTTTCTGAAGTTGGTAGCCCAGTGACAATGGCTGGTAGTCCATGCATATTTTAGTTTAGGGATACTGTACTTGTCCAAGTATAAGCCCTGGTTCAGCAACACAAAAAAGCAGTAAAACTATAGGGGCTTCCACTCAAGAAACCTTATGTTATGTGTCACGAACTAAATTTATGCTAATTTATGTACATTTTTAACTCTTTCGATCACTTTCAAAATCGGCTTATACATCCAAAGAACTAGTAACTTGAGTAAAGAAAAACAAAGAAAAATATATTTTTATGATCTTTATGAACTGGCATGCCTTGTTACAACCGAGTCTCTCCATACAGACTGTAATTGATACTGATCGACAACCATAGATAAAAGACAGCGCAACTCAGCCACGATTTCCAAGCTTGTCTGACACAGTGTTTTATATTACTATTTCAAATCAAACTGATAACACAATCTCTGAATACAGAAGTGGCAGTTTTGTGAAATTTCAGCATCAAAACACCAAAACTTGACACAAGTACGTCTTGTATGCTGCCGATCAACAGCATAGTGGGAACTGGCATGCAAAGACTGCACACGGAAAAGCAATTCAACATTCTGGTATCAAACGCTCTGCATCTTGTGAAAACAATAACATAGCAGTGAAAATTGTAATAGTCACCAGGTAAAAAACTCTTCACAGATGAAAGGGTAATTGCTTCAAACAAATGAAACTGCATGTTGACTGCATTTAGCTCGTCCCAAAGTGACGGGCATCGCACGTCAAGCATTTGTCCCAGGCTTTGGTAGTCCGTGTGGGCTACCATTTCATGCACTTTGGTAGCCCCAGGGTAAAGTTGGTAGTCTGTGGACACGGGACTACCGTTAATTAATTTCGAGCCCTGATAAGATTAGGCGTCAAATAACTCCATCCCTTTACAGAATGTATACACAAACGCATTTTTTTTGGCTTAGCAAAACTAACCCCCAGGAGGCATATTCTGTGGTTACGCCTTCCAGTTCATAAATACGTGCCCATGTCAGAGTAAGCGCAGTGTCATCTGCCACCTGGTCGGCCTGGTTTACTGCTCTGCAGATCAGCTGTTAGCCGAGCCGTGACATTCACATTGTTCGTCTTCTGCGCACCTGTGCACAAATTTACGCCGAAGCGGATCCTTGTGTCGGGGCAATAAACAGAATGAAGCAAGTGTACTCAGAGAAGAAAGGGAAGCTTGACTTATGGAAGGATGCGCCTCGATGACAGACTTTCATAGTTTCTGTGTCTACTCGACAATAATTTGAATATGTCTACCATCAGCTTGTCACCAAACTATGCGTGTATTGATGTTTAAATGTTACTGCTTGCAAGTTAATTTTAGTGCCAAGTAGAATTCATGTGTTGATAGTAACACATGCATATCCTACGCCGTGCATTATGTCAGTAATTACGGTGGCGTTGCACTTGACCAACACGCTATTTTCAAAGCTACATTTCTTATCTAAGATGACATGAAAACCCCCTTGTACTATATATTTTCAAAAAGCAGAGAATCTAAAGTTTAGTGTGGAAGCAATAGTTTACTCGAAGGATGAAGAGTATATACATATTTAGGGAAGAAAACATCGATTCGGGTATTAATGATAAAAGAATGATTAGAATCAAAAACTTGATATTACTTTATGAAATTTAATATCTCACTTGCAACTAGAGTATATGTAGAGAAAAATTGACAATTTTGTTTTGCATTATCTATTCTCATTCTTAAATGTCAGGGGTTGAAAGACTGACGTTCAAAAAGTGATTAAAATTGTGACAAGCAAAATTGAAATGACTTTCATTCAAAATGTACTGGTAAGAACTTTATTTCCAAACATAATTACGTTTTGCTATGTGTATTTAAATAATATAATATGAAAATTTCACAAGATTTAACTCAGCCAGAGTCGAGTTACATGTTTTTGAAGTGTTGCATAGGGGAGAAAAAAAGGAGCCAGGACATCGGGTGATTTGCATAAATTTCCATAAATATACACTCTTTCCTCACCCAATTCAACTTCCGACTACTTGTTACGCTAAAATGTGAACCTAACCAATATCTGAATCTTGTGTTAACAAATTATAAAAATCGAAGGAATCTTCGCAGAAAAAGGGATTTTAAGTAAAATACGCAGTGTAACTCTGCATGCCACCTTAAGTTAATGCCATGTTTATCAACATGCTTCATTGGTCGAGAATAGAACGTAATATTGTTTTATTCAATTAAAAATGCCGAAAATTCGAGTAAAAGCACTACAGGTAATCAAAAGAGTCATATGATTTCAGGTAATTGATCATCTTGCGTCACGAGCTTTCCAAGATACTATAGATCTGAAACAAAATTGAAGGTTAATTTTGCCCCTGAGGCCGAACCAAAAAAATGTGCTGTTCTAATGACCCGACCTACCCTTTCTTTTACCTGCCGACTCTAAAATTTCTAGAGCTTTGTTAACACGGAAGGAACGAAAAAGAAAGAAAAAAACCCGTAAAATCACGCGTTTGTTATTTCGCATTTGATTTTTGGTTGAACGAAGATGCCTTTTATGTTTTTTCCCATGATACATTTTTCTTGAAATGTTGTGGCCAGTGTTTGACCGTCCTAAACCCCTGAAAAATGCATTTTTAAAAAATAAAAATATTTTTGCAAAAAAAATTCCTGCCGACCTACTTACCCTATTTTTGAAAGCCATGTTATCGGAACAGCACAATTTATTTTTTTTTTGCCTAATTGCAATTGAGAGGGCGTAGTACACCTCAATCATAGACCCTCGAGGGTCTATGCCTCAATTTACTGATCAGACGACAGCGGGTACAAACATTGCGATTCAATTTGTATGAGCTATTTCCCAATGCACTTGACCTCACTTGGGACAAACGGTAAAAGTATTTCTCTTCTCGTCAAATTGTTTCTATTCCCTTGCGGGATAAGCATTGTGAAAATAACTACATGTAGAACACCGTATTTGCAACGTTTTGTACATTCATGTATACTAATATGGTGTCATTTCAGTTTGAGTTTCCATAGATAAGTGACAATTTTACCCAAGTTACATTACTTTTAATAACGTAATCTTGGGAGAAAAGAAACCTCGGTATGGACTTGATAGGACTACAATCATAGTATTCTAAGTGTGAAGCGCTTTAAAACAGAGCTATTTTTCGCCTTTTCAATCTATGGAAAAGTGGTCTTTGCAGCCTGTGGTGAATATGTTTTGAAGGCACAAATTGTTCTCGGTAAAATATTCAAACACAATTATCGTTGCCGCAGTATATTCACGACCTGGGGAGTGTATTAAAATTCAGCATCATCTCACATATATCATCAAACAGAGAATAAATATTAAAAGCGTATTAGTGCTTTATCAAAAGAATGGTCGTACCGTAAAATGTCTATAGATAGTACATGAATTGTATTCATTCTTGTTATGACTTAAAAATTCTACTGTTTGTCATGAGACAGGTTGACAGATGACGTAGGAAGCTCTCACTCGTTTTGGAATATAATTTATTTCGAATGTGCCTGAATATCGGAACTACCACTTATATCGACATATAGCTTTTAACGATTAGACGCATGTGTTTGTTTGTCGGATGTCTTGTACTCAGACACAGACACAGACACAGACACAGACACAGACACACACACACACACACACACACACGCACACACACACACACACACACACACACACACACACACATATATATATATATATATATATATATATATATATATATATAACACAACTCCTTCAAGTAGAGAGAAATTATGAGTAATTATATCTGTTACTTAAGTGTCATGCATTCTGCAATCTTCGGACAGAAGTGAAAGGATTCTTAGCTCTACGCCTTTTTAACTACTAATCCTTTGCAGTTCTGTCTGAAGATTGCAGGATGCATGAAACTTAAGTTTCATATATTATTGCTTTTTACTTGAAGTATTAAATTTGTGTTATTATTTATAACGCTCTGCTTTAGCACTGTAATTTCCCACAAGGCGAGGACATCTGTATACTTCGATAATATATATATATATATATATATATATATATATATATATATATATATATATATATATATATATATATATATATATATATATATGATCATACTTCTTATGGTATATATGTCATTTTCCAGTTGAGTCTGGAGTTAGTTAAGGCCTTTGTGACTATGAATTCACGGCGTATTGCTTTATAAATTATTTGAGCAACTGGCGGTCTCTATTGTTTATGAAGAGGCTAGGTCATCTGTTGCGCTGGGCTCGATTAGCGTAAAGGTGTTCGGGCGGAAAATTATAAGTGCGGCAGGTGTTTCTCGTGTTTCAAAAATTGATATGTAGGGCAGGTAGACCCTTGAGAAAGACTTCTAAGTTCATTCTACTGTGTCATGTTCAAGCCTAACCAAAGAGCAAGTACATTTATCATACTGGCATTTCAGTTGCCTGTGATATAAATAAATTGATAAACATGAAATGTTGATAAACCGAAATGATATTTCTGTCATCAGAATACACAAACATATATACTACATAACACTATGAATCCTAGATAATGTTAATTGTCGTACATAAAATGCCTATATTGCTATTCTTCTATCGTTTTGAAAGTAATCTATCTATCTGTCTATCTATCTATCTATCTATCTATCTATCTATCTATCTATCTATCTATACACGACAGAGTACTTCTGTCGTTTTGAAAGTAATCTATCTATCTATCTATCTATCTATCAATTTTACACGATAGAATACTTCTATCGTTTTGAAAGTAATCTATCTCTCTCTATACATTATCTCTCTCTCTCTCTCTCTCTCTCTCTCTCTCTCTCTCTCTCTCTCTCTCTCTATATATATATATAAACGACAGAGTAGATACATATACGTTCACGTGGTTCGGAGTGGTCGTACTGTACCGTCTTCTAAAGTTTCAGTGTTACACTGTACATTATGTCACGTGACGCGTCAACTTCCCATGTTGTCCAACCATATGATTACAAGCTAGGGATGTGACGTCCAAATCGTCTATATTCCATTTGTATTTTGTTCAAAATTTGACAACGTTAATAGATTCGCATGGTACATATACTTTCTTCCAAAAATGTAGGCTCTTTTTGAACAGCCAACCCTCTTTTGAATATTATACAATCATTTTTCAGAATTTTTTGCGCTGCTGACTACCGCCCTCCCGCCCATTTTTGACCACGATGACTCCTAGGATCTAATGTTCGACCCTTAAAAATTACGAGACGGTTTTATTCAAAATCATGACTTTAGCAAATGTCCGTTTACACCCAAAATGTGCAGAAGCAAATTGACTTCTACAGTTTTCCCTGAATAAGATTCATGGCTATGTACCTATGGAATTGTAATGAAAAAGAGGACATTGATATCCGTGGTCCACCACATCATTCAAGATATTTTGTTTCTCTGTTTTTTGGCTCTTTTCCGTACTCAGGCGGGTCTCTATTGTCGATGCAGAACGGGCGAAATTGCTGCTGACGTCACGCCAGCTGTCCTGGCTGCCCAGTTGAACAACTACGACATACTAAAGATTCTGCTGGAATATGGCGCCGAAGTGAAGGACCCTTCTTCGTACGAATTCTACTCGGAAGAGTACACGTTGGAGCATTCGGTTGGCACTATTGCAGTGTACCAGGCTATCACCAGTGAGGCGTACATCTCCCTGACCGCCGCCGATCCGATCGGACGAGCCTTCGAGCTGAGCTCCGAGATGCGACGGCTGAGCGGGAGCAATTTCGAGTTCCGGTTCCAGTACGAAGAGTTGTCGACGCGGTGTGAACGATTTGCCGCCAGCCTGCTCGGCTTCGTCCGCAACAGCGAGGAACAGCTCGTAGTCATGACCCACGACCCTAAAACATGGTCACGTGAAGATTTCCAAGGTGATTTCATGGAACCTCTGAAAGTGAAAAAGGCGATAAAACATGACCAAAAGAAGGTACTAGTATGCTAAATAAACAATACCACT
Organism: Ptychodera flava; assembly: GCF_041260155.1. Lineage (NCBI taxonomy): Eukaryota > Metazoa > Hemichordata > Enteropneusta > Ptychoderidae > Ptychodera > Ptychodera flava. The sequence continues at coordinate 16,707,901 of NC_091932.1, forward strand.
ATAAACGGTAGAATGCGCCTTTGGCACAGATATTAAACTCTAAAATTTTTAAAGTTCTATTCTGATCTACCACTTGCGAGGGGCTCATTTACAGGACTTGGAGTAAGAAAGAAAAGCTCCCTCCTTTTTTCGAAAATGGGACATTTTATTTTCCCCTTCGAGTTAACACAGGGATGGCGGTCATATTGAATTTCAAATATCAGTATATGTTAGGTAGCTTGTTTCTCTAACTTTGCGAGGTGACCTCTGAGTTTTATTTTCGATTCGGTGAAAGAATGATTTAAAGTTCCACAGAACAAAGTTTAAGCAAAAATTTAATTACACTTTCGAGGCGCATACTACCTTAAATGAAATGAAATGCTCCGTTTGTATATAAGTTATAAAGGCTTTGTCACTTATAAACCGAATCACGAATATTTCGAAGTAAAATGAAAATGAAAGGTTTTAATGAAATTAAGATTACATTTCCAAATATGATTTATCTTTTTTCTGTCAAATTAAGGACACATTTTTGAAATTCATATCATAAAAAACAATTCAGCAGCTAATTTAATGAGGTAGAGAACATACCTGCATAATTTCCATCTCCCATCAGGAATAAACAGCAATTTCGTTTACACAACTTTTAAGGTTATTCATGTTGCCTATTAAATGATACATATAAAAGTAATAATTATTTCATTTATCCCCTGTGAACTCTTTCTAGTCCGTGGAATGTATAATTTACAGCACTTCTCTTCTGATAGATAACACATGGAATGCCTCGTTGAACAAAATAATGTCTCTCGTAGCCTTAAACGAAGAATGTATTTTGCAACTTTAAGGAGGAAAAAAGGCCCCCTGTTTTGTTTCATACATATATTACGTACTGAAATATATTTTCCTGAAAAACGGAAACCCTTTACCCTATTTGAGATTAATGACGACCTCTTGTATCAGACTAAAGCGATGAAGAGTCGTTTCGTGTCGTGTTGTTGAAATCATTACTAATTGAACGTTCAACGTTATCATAACATTGAAACCCGAAGTGAGACTTCTTCACGCTAAAAGTCGCTGACATACTTGTACAAAAAATCACACACAAAGTGCAGCTTTCGTTAATCTTCGTTCGTTTGTGAATGACAGACAAGCTTATAAAATGCAAGCTACTATAATTTATTGAATAATTAAAACAACCCTAGGCTCAGCACCTTTTGTCACTAATTGTTTTTCTAAAAAGTGTTTTATGATTCGTCTTTCCTTAAGGTAAGTGCACGGGAAATAGATTTTTGAAGGACCATTCGGCATCCGGCGGCATTACCTGTAACTTTTTGAGTACTTTTCATCAGCTTTGATACGTTTGTGCCGCCCAGTTTTTTGCACTTTATTGTTCGCGAATGAGTGCGAGAAATCAACTCGTCAACACCGTGTCAGTACAAGTGTTATTTCTACCGGTAATGTCATCGGTTAAAGGTATACGGTCACCTGTAATCTAAATATGCCCATATACGGTAAAAGGGGCGTTCCTTGGTATTCAAAATGCCCATGCGAGGGCGCTGTTTTTAAAAAGCGGCCACCCACTTAAAATTTGTGATTGTTAGATTTTCTCTTTCCACGGTAACTGTTGCAAAATTGGAACAGGTGACAGTATACTTTTAACAACTGGGTTTTCGTCAATGGACAAGCAATCATTTGTATGCAAAGGTATTGCATATTCTGCACAATTCCATGTAACTGCAATATGCATATGCATCATGCAAAATCTAGGACCTCGACTCCGTCTTATGACCATAGGGGCCTCAGGCTCCGATGATGATGATGATCAGATGGTGATGATGATGATGATTAAACATTAAAAATGAAGAAAACACAAAATATATTTGGACTCAGTAAAGTTGTTGTTGTTGTTGTTATTGTTGTAGTTGATAGTATTTGCAGAAAAGAACAAATTATGCACTGCAAAATTCAATACAGCCTTACTGTACACATGGAGGTAAGCTACCTCCATGCTATACACATGCGCTGCAAAATTCAATACAGCCTAACTTTACCCAAGGGATGTCACTTCATTGCCACACACTTTCCTTTCAATCGGTAAAGTTAGGCTGTATTGAATTTTGCAGCGCATGTGTATAGTATAAAGCCTGTATTGAATTTTGCAGTGCATGTGTATAGTTTGGCTGTATTGAATTTGCAGCGCATACTTTGTTCTTTTCTACAAATACTATCAACAACAATAACAACAACAACAACTTTACTGAGTTCGAATATATTTTTATTTTTCTTCATTTTTAAATATTTAATCATCATCATCACCACCACCTGATCGTCATCATCGGAGCCTGAGGCCCCTATGTTATAACCCTCGTCCATGGACGAAAGCCAAAAGACGGAGCTAAGGTCCTAAACTACATCATGCAGGAACGAGAACTTGAGCAAAACGATGCAGATTGGCATTAAAACTTCCCAGATTTTCTATTTTACTCGACCTCTGACCAGACAGTCTGATGTTACTCCTGCAGTGAAAATTCATCGTTTGCCTCGTTTTAATTCTAAACATACTAATTATTTCCATCATAGTTTGTTGCCCACCCACACTGCCAACAACACCTGGTAGAACACTGGTACAGCGGCCTGTCAAAATGGCGGAAACTCACCACGGCCAAGCGAATGGCCTATTCTGTCCTCGTGATGGCGCTCTTCCCAATAATCACCCTTTGTTACATCGTGGCTCCGGACCGTTCACCGGGAAACTTGCTCAGCATACCCTACATCAGATTTCTAACCGACTTCACCTCTCAGTCCGTCTTCTTGTGTTTACTTGCCTTGCATTTCGTTGACTTCATGTTACATCCGGAGCACGAGGATGACGTTCCTGCTAGCCCGGCTGAGGTAACTCCTGTATTACCGACCTGTTGGGAGATACTCATTGTGGTATTCGTCGTAGGTGAGTGTTATTGACTTTTATCATATACCCATGACCGTATCGGTGTCTCCTCTGACGCGTCGTGACGTGGAACGTAAACATCAGTCTGATACGGCACGTTATACGTCATCAATTGTTGTTTATTTCCGGGGACTTTTTTTCCAAAATTGCGACCTCTGTATGACAACAAAGCTTTGCCTACGATGTTCTGTCCGAGCCCGAAAAGTGGGAGGGCTTTGAAGCAGAGGGAAATGTGGGGTTACACTTAGTCTATTAAATCAAATGTGCTCATATGCAATTTTTATCGCTGCTACAAGCATGTGGGCATTCATACACGAGCGATGTTCAATAGTTTGTTCAGAGCTGCTGGACGGTCAGTCAGCGGGCAGTAACGTCTGCGGCGAACAGGCGGGACTTCTCGCGTCAGCAATCTGCGTCCGGTACATCGCAGACGATCGCCGACGCTGGAACATTTTCCTCCCCAAAAAAGAGATCTTTAACTAATAAACTGTTTAAAATCATAGTAACCATTAAAAAAGATTCGTTGTAATGTTGATCTGAATGGAAAATATTTATTTTTCGATGCAACTTTCTAGAAAATAACAAAATTTGTGTAGAAAACTATCCCGCAAAAAATATTTCCCTGGCAACGCAATGCTGCTTTTCAATATGTCTACCGACGAAAATCTGCAAGAGCTGTTCCTCCTCTCTCAAATGCCATCTGACGAAGAAATATTTCAGAATTTGCCTCCCGAGCCAAGTCTACCACTGCAGCAACTGACCAGCAACGGTATGTTGATTATTCTGCCTCGACCAAGCCGAGTTCATTGAACAACAAAAGAAACGAAATACCGTTCGAAATACCAACACATTGGTAAAGCAGTTCGAGCTATGGTTGAAAGCAATGCGACCAACTGAAAACTGTCCAATCTCTGATATTTCGCCAGCCGAACTCGATGAATACTTGGCATCCTACTTTCCCAGAGCAAGGCAAAAAGATAAGAGTGTATATGAACCGGACACTCTGACTAACTACCAGTCAGGTATCGACCGCTTCCTGCAAGACAGTGGTTACGGACATTCGATCATCCGTGACAAGGAATTTGAAAAAAACGCGTAAATGTCTTGCAGCCAAACGTGTTTCTCTGAAAAAGCAGGGAAAAGGTAATAAACCAAATGCTGCCGAACGGCTGACCGACAAAGAAATAATAATCTTTACGGCCCTGATACGGCTTTTGCGGCCCAAAGTCGTACGGCGGAAGGGCCCGACCGTGCGAGGGCCCGTACGCCGTACGACCAAGGGCCGCAAAAGCCGTATCAGGGCCGTAAAGGTTTTATCATATACCTTATGAAATGGTAAATATGTAGTTTACATAATATTCAACATTGTTTAGGAGATAAAAATGCGTGCGATATCAAAGATTCATCGCCATTTGTGTAAGTTTTTCAGAAATACGATGACCGCTTCCCGTCGCGGATTGACATACATAATGACGTCATTTGTTTACCTGCAGAATTCTAGAACGCGCAAAGCAACATCCGTACTGTACGTGACCAACAGAGACCAAGGCTGAAATCGAGGTGTATGGAGGACAAAAGCGTGTTGTCAGTTTCTGGTAATTTTTACTGAACAGGCACGCACTTACTATACACAGGATTTCACTAGAATTTAGAAATAAAAGCCGATGTCACCTGCACGGCCCCACTGTCGCCACGCGCAACTACGATCTGAGTGAGCAGACGTTTTCCTATATCTCGCGCTGGCCTTGTGTACGATGGAACGTTTGCAGATAGCAACGCGCGTAGTAACCAGAATCGAAATAGTTCAGAAATGCACGCGATTGCCCATATTTGGGCACCGGGCCGGGGCGTGATACGTAAAAAAAATGCACGGTTCTGAGGGCGCTTTCTCCCATAGCATTACACAGGCACGTGAATGTACAGGTGTATGATAAAAATACTTACTGAGCAAGGTATCATCGGAAGATCAACCCCCGAGTCTCTGTTCAATGCCGTGTGGACAAACAACAAGAAGAGGCTTGGGTTTCGCGGCGGACAAGAAAACAGACAGTTGAAGTGGGGAGATATTGTGCTCAAAACAACTGCAGGAGGGCTGGAATATCTTGAATTTAATGAGAGAGGAAACTAAAACACGATGGGGTCAGGCAGGTGGTCCAACAAGACCTTTCAATCCAAAGATATTTGCGACTCCCGACAACAAGGATTCGTGTCCGATCGAAACGTACCGCCAGTTCGCCGACCAACGGAAATGAGCACACCAGAAAGTCCGTTTTACCTCGCCATCAACTACGTTCCCGTGAACGACATCTGGTACAAAAAAATTCCGATGGGGCAGAATAGACTTGCCAGTGTTGTAAGATCAATGACCAGTAAAGCAGGCATTGCTGGCAAGAAAACAAATCACAGTATGAGGAAAACGGCCATCACTAACCTCCTTCACGCCGGTGTTCCACCAACGTGAGTCCAGCAGCTCTCCGGTCACAGCAATGTACAGAGCGTCAACAATTACGCAATACCATCGCTTGAACAACAACAAGAAATGTCGAATGTGCTCTGCAACTCAAATACCTCTCAACTATCACACTACACACCAGGCCCTCGTCTCACCACCCCGCCTCACGTCGTAACAACATCGTCAGCGGAAATACTTTCCAACGCAGGCTGCGGCAACAGCTGGCATTTTCAGTGGCGCGGTCATCTACGGCGGCTCTTTCACGATCAACGTATCGACTGGTAATTGTCAGCCAAAGTCTCCACCAAGAAAACGTCGTAGGGCAGTCATTTATGACACGTCTAGCTCGGACAATTCCAGGAGTAGAACTTATACATGCTATGTGTTCAGCAATTTTCAAGATTGACAATTTCTGATGATTTGTTTGGAATGATTTTTGGTCATGATTGAATTTGATTTCATCTTGCATTTAACGATCAAATCCATCTTTTTCACTTCAATCAAAATTTACCAATATAAAACGAAACATATTACTATTACATATGAATTTAACATTCCTTTATTTCAGATCTAAAGAGAGTTACAGGACAGGTTGTTGTAGAAAATATATGTGATAAAGTTGATGTTTACAATCTGTTGTATTTCGCGCCACTTCGTCGTTCGTGTTCACGTCAGCCATGTTTCAGCAAGAGTAATTAAAGTGAATTCAAACTTACAATATTGTCCGTGTAATAATTATCCACCAGAACACCGGGACGGTGACCAGAATTAGTAAATTGGCTCCATTCCTTTTCTGAACTGCGGTAAATTGCGCTGAAATAATCCTGTTTAGACCGTATACACTCGACACGATGCGATCGACGACTTGATCAGCTGTTGTAAACAAACATGTATCAATGCACTCAGACCAGCGGCAGAATATAAAAACATAGTCCCTTCGAAAGACTGACAAAAACTAATAAAATTTCTTTATTTTTAATTACCTTTTACATAAATATACGGTCATGGGCATATGATAAATCGGTTATCCCACGATATCAGCGCTTTGTTGGGACGTATTGCCACTCGTGAGGGTGCACGCCGCATCACACTCGTCTTCGACTCGTGTGATGCGGCTCGCACCCTCACTCGTGGCAATACGTCCCAACCAAGCGCTGATATCGTGGGATAACGTCATAGCATAACTTATCTTGATAAAGTCCCTTGAGGCCAAAACCTCCTTTGGAAAGGATGTAATAGTATAAAGCGAAAAACTAATTCTACGACCTGGATATTGTTTTAAATTCCTTATCATTTTGCGAAAACGATGCAATGATACGCTTTTTTGGGGATTTCTTTTTTTTCCCTAGACTTGGTTCAAGTCTGTGATTTTGTAAAAACGTCATTTCAGCAATAATGGTGTTGATGACCGTATGAGGATAGTACGCTGTCTTCGCCGAGTTTTATCTGCGCATGTATGAACGTTCAGCCGGATCCCGCGATAGCTGCACCACATAACTATACTACACCGCTTTCAAATATGGTTTTAGGGAGCGTTAGTTTTTTATGGAGGGGGATGAGTCCAGTTGAAATCAGGGGGATGACGTTTACAAAATCGTTTGGGGGGTCAGATTTTACAATCAATGATCGGTGGGGGCTGTCACTATTATTATTAAGCATTGTTGATGGGTCATGACATTTCACGCATGCCTTCTTGGGAGAGTCATCATTTTTGCGCAATTATATATCACAACTATAAGGAGGCAAGATGTGGCTTCACCCAAAAATATCAAACCATAATACATTGAAATCTATTGGGAAACTATTAACAATTTTCCCCTTCAAAGTAAAGCTTAATCTGTACATTTATATATGTTTGCATGTACTTTGCTTAAAGTGGAAGGCAAAAAAACACATGTGTGCACAAGAAATTTGATTTTTTGATTCCATCAAAAATGTTTGATTCACTTTACGTGATAGAGTATGGGAAAATTATGAACATTTTTCCAATACAAAACTAGCGATATCTGTGCATTTATAGAAGTTTGATAATTAAATGTACTTGGTAAGAATAGGATGGTTACAAGTACAACTGGTATAAGACATTTGAATTTAAAATTTGACCAAAAATGTTGACAAACTATATATGTAAGCCCATGAGAAAACAATGAGTGAGTTTTTCTAATATAAAACTAGCTAAATTTGTGTATTTACAGACGTTGGATAATTTATATTAATGTACTTGATCAGACAATGGAGGTTACATGTGCACATTTGTCGAAGAAATCTGATTTTTGAATTTCACCGAAATGTTGATTCACTATACATTATAGTCTATGAGGAAACTGTGAATAATAGTTTTCCAATATAAAATTAGCTAAATTTGTATATTTATAGGCACTTTGTTATTGATATTAATGCACTCGATTAGACTAGGGTGGTTACAAGTGAATATGTGTGCAAGAAATTTGATGTTGGAATTTCACCAAAATGTTGATTCACTATATATTGTAGTCTATTAGGAAACTATGAATAAAACTAAGCTTAATCTTTGTATTTATAGACGCTTGATTATTGATGTTAATGTACCTGATTATACGAGAGTGGTACAAGTGCATGTGTGTACAAGAAATTTGATTTTGGAATTTCACCGAAATATTGATTCTCTATATATTGTGGTCCATGAGGAAACTATGTTGAATATTTTTTACTAAACAAGACTTAGCCAAATATATGCTTTCATAAATGTGTAACAATTGATATAAATGTACGTGATGAGAATAGGGTGTTTGAAAGAGCAGATGTGAACAACAAATATGATATTGGAATTTAACCAAAGTGATTATTTGTAAAGGTTAATAAGTATTCTTTGAAAGATCAAATAAGAAATTATATGTCAATTAAGATAATATTGATACAGACTGTGATAAGCAGGGGCAGGGTCACCGCATGAAAATTGTGTACGGTCACTCTTTTCCTTGCAAACACTTCTGAAGGGTAACTGTTTTTCACCCCAGGGCCATTTCAGAGTGCAAAGGGTTAATTAAATCAGATAAAAATGTAGGGGATCTACAATTTACAATTGATGAATTTGGAGTAAAATTAAAAAAAATAATTTGGAGGTGGGGGAAGGGTCGCTTCGGCATTTCATGTGTAGCTTAAGTTACGTCGACTCCCTCCCCGTAAAAACGAATGATCCCCTAGCAACTTTTCTTATATGAAGCAAGGGTTTTCATTCGCTATTTTCCAAATCAGGTTTCAAAAAAATTTCATAAATTACAGCGACTTATAATCTAACAAGGCCAGACCCTTTGAGGTTACCTATAACCTATTAGACTGGGTTAGTTTTCTATTGTAGCGATGAAGTACCCAAGTTAAAGCCATTCTATGATCTATCAACTCGTCTTGCATCTCATCTGTAAATTCACCTTTCACAACGTAGGCAATCCGTATCTCTGGCCTCGTTCTCTTCCTGTATAAAAATTGCGGGAGAGTTGAGGGCGGTAACGTGTTGCACTGCGACAGAACTACTGGCTAATATGTTCTTTTTATTTCTGCCTACAGCTTACAGCGTTCAATGTGCCGTTCCCTTGGTCACGTCTGGACTACATTGGTTTAAACATAATCCTCGTTCAAAGCTCTTCGACTTAGCCACCTTATTATTCTTCTGGGGCTGGATAATTCTTCGCTGCGTGGCAGCTTATAGGGTAACGTATAACATGTTTATCAATTCATAGACAGATGTTTATCAATTCATAGACAGTAGAATGAGGCAATTTAACCTCTGTGCCAGTCATCACCACTGATATGAAGTGCCTTCTATAATTTGTTTTCTGAGACTATCATACATTAAATAGAATTTTCTTCCTGGGGTGTCTCTAATAGACAGGCTGCGCCGTATGTATCAGAGTGATGTAACCTAGTGTATCATAAACCAAGATTCACGTGCCTGTGTAAAGCTAAGGGGAAAAGCGCCCTCACTTCTGTGCAATTTTTTACCCATCACCCCCCGGCCCGGTGCGCATATTTGGATGAACACGTCGAATTCTGGACCTACTTTTGTATTTAGAAAGTCTTACTGTAAACAACAGTGCGTGAGATTCAAAAGCTGTTAATTGTCCGGCACACTGAGTGCAAATGTTAATATGAGCTATGGCGGGCTACTACGGGGGGGGGGGGGGGGGTTAAAAACAAGTTGCCAGCTGGTGGTTTAACTTATTACGAAATTGTGTAGATGTTGGGGACCCTGTCTGTGTTCCGTGTTTGTCCAAACATGCGATCAGTTTGGAAATGTTAAGTAACAGTGCTTAACTGAACGTGATAAAGTAAAATCGTTTGCAGTGGCCATATTAGATTGTTTCGCGAAACAAATTGACGTGTATATGCGTCAGGCAATATGTCCTGACGTCGAGATTTTGGCAATAGTTAGTAAAACTGTTGGTGTCTAAATATTAACCATGCAGCCGATCAAAAATTCCTTTCATTTGTCGAACTGTGAAGTTTCAAGACTGTAGACCGAAAACGAAGAGTGCAGATCTGAATTGTAGAATGAACATTTACGATGCAAGACTGTAGATATGCAAGAGTCGTGAACGTGTCCATAAAATACCTGCGGTATACTTGTAGCTCATTGAGGTGTCTGGCAAACTCGACATCTAATTGACCCGGTAATGGCGAAAATGTCAGAAATGTATGACATGAAGTTCACTTCGTGTGGCCGGTTGTCCAATGTCGAACTCTAAAATTTCAAACGTGGAATGTAATGAATGGTGTACATGTGTGTTTGTCAGAGTATAGCCTGTACGGCGTACATAATAGTATACTTAAACTGTGCACATATAACATTTAGACCGTAAAATGTCCAACGTGCGTACGATCTGGCACTCCTATATGACAAATATCCAGTGGGCGTTAGCGGCATTCTCTGGAATGTATCAAACATGCATTTATTCTTTACGACTTCAAATTCATCATGCAGAGAGAAACGGGAAACGTGACGTCAAGTCACCGGCTGGTAGCCATAGTAACCAAAAAGTTTGCTGATTGGTCAATTGGATAATTCCTGCATTGTCTCCGGACGTACAATACATCGAAATATATTGGAGAGAGAGAGAGAGAGAGAGAGAGAGAGAGAGAGAGAGAGAGAGAGAGAGGTTCTGAAACGACCGTCAGGGAGAATCAAATACTTCGCATGTACAGCAGTGCGTACATTTTGCAACTCTTAATTTATTCAAGGTCTGTTCAGAACTATGCCAGTTATTATAAGTCGTTTTCGTTTTTTATATACAGATGTATAATGGAGATGAAAGTGTTGAGCTATTTATGGCACGATCAAACTCGAGTTTACAGTTGAACATTAGCAATTCTTCTCTGGGAAGCTTCTACAACTTTCCGAACGAGACTGATACAGAAGGTTCAGTCGATGTTTACTTGAAAGAAATCAACCGGAAGTTGGACCTCATGGTTGAAAAGGACAGCTACCTCGATACCAAATTGCAGAGATATTTTGAAAATCAGCCGTCTTCCGCAACTGGTCAACAACGAAACCGTCGAGCGGTCGCTTCGGCTGCGAGGACAAGAGCCGCCGGTCGTGCCGACGACAAATTCAGGCGAGGGCGCCCTCAATACACAGGGCAACTGAAAATGAGCGCGTTCCCTCCGGGGCATCCCGTGTTGATATCGAAGGCATTTCTGGCCATCGCCAAGGTCTTCAGTTTCTTGAGAATCGTTCGTATGACGGTCGTTCATCTAAAAGTGGGACCGATGCAAATATCGTTCGGCAGAATGGGAGGAGACATCATGAAATTCATGACAATCTTCATTCTAATTTTGGTGGCTTTCGCTGTCGGGTTGACGGAACTGTATCATCTGTATGCTGACGACATGTTCAAAGAGTGCGTCTCGCACACTGCCAATCATCGCCACTGTAGATTGCCCTATAACAAGTAAGTATGGAGAGAGAGAGAGAGAGAGAGAGAGAGAGAGAGAGAGAGAGAGAGAGAGAGAGAGAGAGAGAGAGAGAGAGAGAGAGAAGAGAGAGAGAGAGAGAGAGAGAGAGAGAGAGAGAGAGATCAGGGGTTGCTGGGAGTCAGAGAAAGAATCACGAGGGAACCGAGGCGAAGGAGCTTGAATTTGCACTGATTGTTATAGATATAAAACAGAGACGCAATTTCAACCAACAGAAAAGCATTCAAAGAAAGAAATCCATGGATACAAGAGTGAAACTTGAATACAGGAAGCCATTATCACTTATGCCTGTTGTTTGGAGGAATTCCCATAAAACGTTGAAAAATTGAGTAACCTCTTTTCCTACCTACACAGCCATCACGACAGAAAATCTTTAAGGTGGACCATTTGATATCCTGCGGGGGGTGGGGGGGGGGGTCCTGGAAGATTGATGAGGTAGCATCTGATCCATTGTGCATTATTTTTTTCCACTCTCTGATTTCTTGCAACTTTTTTTGCACTCCTTATTTTAGTAGGCGTTTTTCCAACAGCAAATTAATGAACAGAGTCCTTTAACTGCGCGTGTATTAAAATGACGTACAATATATAACCATAATCGGTTAGGACATGATACTTGTACATATGTTCAAATGTTTATGCTTCGGGAAGTGAGCATAATTCTGGTGATAAAATAAATGCACATGATCTGACGAAAGATGACATATCGGTATTCAAGGTTTGAACATCTCAAAATAACAATTTCAAAGATGATCAGCTGAATTTACCATAGAATAATTCCAAAAACACATTCTTTTAGAACCATCTCTGACCTTGTCTCTGGATGGCCTTACTACAATACACTTAAAAAATTCCAAGCAGTATTAAGTATTGAAATTTAAGTTTTTTAGTCCTATTTACAGATTTTTCTTATTGTGAACTATGCCGATCAGAGGTATGTATTAAAATGAAAATTTAATCTGTGAAGCAATATAACCTGTTCTCTTGTCCGTGAGATGTACAAGTCCCTGTGCATGTGGAAACCCATAAATAGCATTGTTGACAGTATCTGAAAACAAGATTTACATACTATAAATAATGAATTTTCATCTTTGACAAGTTATTTATTTAAGTTTATTTATCGTTCATTTGATAATCCATTCAATAAAGGGAGTTAAGATGTTACGACTGACGATTTAGCATTTTTCTATGAGAGGAACAACATATTTGCTCATGTGAATCAAAAATATTAACCGAGATAATTTGAAAAGATAGCATAAAGTATGGGCCTTGAACGTGAAAGACTTAAACCTTTGCTCATACTTTACTCAATGAAACGTTCAAACATACTCTTACCAAATGGAGAACAAAAAGTCAGGGGTCACCGTGCAAAGTTTGGTACTAGAGAAACAAATTACCTAACATTTACCGATATTTGAAATTCAAAATGGCCGCCATGGTTGTGTTAACTCTACGTGGAAAAATAACATTTTCGATTTTCGGAAAACTAAGACGATAAACCTACAACAACAGCTTTAAATAAGCCCGCCACAAGTGGTAGAGCAGAAAAGAATGGTAAAAGTCTTAGAGTTCGAATATCTGTTCCCGAGGCGCGTTCTACCCCTAGAAGGTGACTTATTACTTCAAGTATAGTGGGGCGCGGGACATTCGACATACGTGGCATGCGCATGTACTAATGGCGTTTGAGCTATTCCGAATTGGATGGGATAGGATAAATAATTTATGTAGCGCCTAGTGTCCTTCAGAAGCTGTTCACAGCACTGGTGCTTACGGTAGTATGCGCCTCAGGGACGGATATTCTGACTCTCAAGTTTTTTTACAATTCTTTTCTGATCTACCACTTGTGGGGACTCATTATAAATCTCTTGTATAATAAACTTTTCACCCTCTTAGTTTTTCGAAAATCGAAAATTTTATTTTTTCCATAGAGTTAACACAGGGATGGCGGCCATTTTGAATTTCAAATATCGGTAAATCTTGAGTAATTTGTTTTTCTAGACTATAATTTGCACGGTGACCCCCGATTTTTATTCTTAATTTTGAAAGAATGGTTAAAAGATTCACTGAAGAGCGTTTGAAGAACGATTAAGTCTTTCACTTTCGAGGCGCATACTACCTTAACAAAAATGTTACATATAATCTCTCCCAAAGAAGCGAGCCTTTAACTTTGTCTTGATGTTGTTTGTTTAAGTGTTGATATTTGGGGCTGAACGTGTCTCAGCTGGCAGTTGATACCATTACATTCGACCGCTTTCTTTGAAGTCACACAACTGGCAGCGTCAATGATTTTCTCAAACGTGAAAACTTCTTCTCCAAAGCTATAAGAGTCCTATAAAAATCAAGGCAAAAAAGAAACGGATGAGAACAAATAAGGCTTTAACTTTCTAACTATGGACGTTTTCCATGATGTTACATGTTTTATCTGTTCGCTTCTTTCAAATTCAGAAATAACTTTTCAACTAACTAACCTCACAATTATCATTATCTTCTGACTATTATTTTACTGTTTTTTACAAGTTGCATCAATAGTGTACAGTACATTTCAATAATAGCAGAGGACCAATAGTATTACACAACGTATGACTGATGTAGAGTATTCTAGCTGTATTACGTCATGAATTTTCCATTGTATCTTTAAAAAATGCCAGTGGGCTTATTGTTATTTGTATCATCCATAATTATGGTGCAGTTTGACTGGAATTTGACCTCTCAAGTTAACCATGGATGATATATGTAGCTTTTAGTAATGTTGAAAGTATGACTATTACGGGGTTGCATCAGACATGGTGCAGGCTTGCACCAAATCTTTCCAGCTCAACTACAAAACTGATGTCACCGATATCCTGCGGTGTAGTCGATACGCGGGCAGTACGCAAGTGCGGACAGAAATCGATGAGTATCAGTAAAGTTCAGGGCATAATTTCTCGCAAACCGACGATAAGTTTTGGTCCAGGGTTAATAATTGCATACGAGATCATTGCATCACGGACTGAGTCCAGCCGACCCATGGCAAATTGCATGTGAGTGTTTGATTTTCACGAGTGAAAAATATTTGTTGAGCTCCCTTCACGCCAAGTTTGAATTACCCCTTTCAACATTTTATCAATCTTTTTTTTTTCAATTCCGACCAAAAATCCATAAATAACGATGGCTTTCTTTTGTAGCTTTTTGCGTTCAGTGATTGCCATGACATACATGTACAGTGATTAGATCATTTTGATCAGACACATTTTATTAAAAAAACCCATTAAGATTGAGAATGCTTAATTTTCTTAAAAATTGCCTCATATTTTTCAGTTAAGCTCAGGAAAAGTACAAGTGTCTAATTAGATTATCGATGAGAATATAAAACGGCGGAATCTCTCAGGATATGTTGACGTATGGTATTTTGAAGAGTTTTGACAGGTTATGGAGCAATACACGGAATAAGACGCTACTAGCTCACTTTTCAATTATGTTGTCACGACTGATAAATTATATGCCACGATCTACTATCATTGCATGGATACATACATGGGTTTGGGTTTTGATAGCAGGGAGGCAATGGCCGTCTGCCTCAGGGAGGGGGGGGGGCTGGTTCCGCCTGTTCCTTCGTTAGAAGTCCAGCATTTTCGTCAAAAGTAGGCAGGATTCCTATCTGTTTTGCTAGAGTCATAATTTGCCTTGCAGTGCATACCTTTTCTGAATAGAAGCACCACTATCTGGTGAGTGAAATAATTATCTACTGTGTAATTTGAAAAAAGAGACATGCGCAGGTGACGTCCCAGTGCTCCATTCATGGATAATAACTACACCGGTCTGCAAATTCTTCTGGCTTGAAATATAACCACTTGGTTTGTAGGTGGCTTGCGGGTGAACCAGTGTGTATATGTTTGAAATATTTCGGTTTGCCCGAAATCCACTAAGATTTTTGTGGTTTGAAGTCACGCCACCACACAGAGTATGAATGGCGTGTATTCATACCAATACATTGTTGGCTTATTATCAAGCCCGTCATTGTATAAATTTAAGCCGAATGGCTTCTTTTTAAAGCTCGTCATAATATAATTTATTGGTTTAAATTTGAGCCACTGGCATCGTTGGTTTGTTTATATACCGACAAATTCATTGGCTCATCTTTAAGCCAACCGCAAGTGGCAACTTTTTGAGCATGGTTTTAGTTTAAACCATTCAAGCACTTGAAATTAATCGGCCTGTTTTCAAGCCATTGTCATGACAGTCACTGGTTAATATCTAAACCAGAATTGTATATCACGTCACTACATTGACAGGCCTATATGTGCAGAGTCTGAATGTGTTAGAAGGCACATAACCAGTATAGCCATATGCTGTAAAGAAGAGCAGCTAACATCAGACTTTGCGATTGTAGTTTGAAAAATATTCTTCGGATTTTTGTACTCACCAGTTTCCAATCCTCCCTGATGACATTATTCTGGACTTTGTTCGGAATGACCGACCTGAGAAGTCTGGACGTGGTCGTCGCCGACCACTGGGTCACAGAGTTCATCGGCTATTGCCTCTTTGCGGTGTATCACGTGATCGCCATCGTGGCGCTGCTGAACATTCTGATAGCTATGATGAGCAACACCTACAACAAAATTGAGGTATGTATGGCATTGTATGGCGACGTGAAAACAATTAATTGCCGATGAGGGCGTGATTGGCTCAACCTTAAAGAATTTAAAGTGAAAGAACAGCACGCAGCAGCACCACAGATGATTACAGCACACATACTCTTGGCGGGGGGGGGGGGGGTCAATATGATATTACAAAATTCTTATACTTTTGATTTTATTCGAATTAGTGCAAACTTGATTTCCGCATTATTGCAGTCTCAACAGATGTGGATACGTCTGTCTAAAACAGCAGATATTTCACGTTGCTATGGTAATATTGAAATGGTTTCTAATTGCATGGCATGTATGAAAATGTGCAGTTGTGATTTCCATATATGGCTGTGTTATCTTAGAAAAGTGCATACCGGGGATGGTATATTTCTTACATTTGCCCATTAACGTCTTGTTGTGAACATATATGTTGTATTTTTGTCATACCCGCTATTGGCTTTTGCGTTTGACTATGCAGCTGTTGCAGGTGTCTGATTTTCCCGTCGTTTTTCTGACCGATTGAAATTTTCAATATAACTTGCACTACCATGATAGGGAGATGCCGATATCCAGTGGAAATACTCAAGGACCAATCTATGGATGAGTTATTATGAGGAATCGTCTGCTTTAGCGCCCCCTTTCAATCTCTTACCTCAGCTAAGCTGGTTTAAATCTTGTTCGAGGAAGGACCGTGAAAAACAGAGACGTTCAATGCAGGTATGTCTGTATAAAATAGGTATATATATATATATATATATATATATATATATATATATATATATATATATATATATATATATATATATATCAATACGTGTATACGTAGTTGTTAGTAAGCACATATGTATTATTGTGTTGTATTGTTGTATTGCCTGTCTGTGCATTTGTTGTATGTATGTATGTATGTATGTATGTATGTATGTATGTATGTATGTATGTATGTATGTATGTATGTATGTATGTATGTATGTATGTATGTATGTATGTATGTATGTATAGTTTAATAACATATTTCACCTCTTAGATACAGCAAGTTACTAGTACGTTAATAAATTTAAATTAGGAAATGTGCTAAGAGTTAAGCTTATGTCTTTTTCCTGCAGATAGAAATATCAGAAATGGATCGAAAATACACGGTAAGATAATCCGTCGTTTAAGAAAGAAAAATCGGTCTATAGGCCTTATGATCGAAACATCGTTATTATTATCTACAACAAGCATAATATTTGCATACCGATATAAAGAAATCAAGCCAAAACTTACGGACGCAACATATATTTCATAATTTACATTTCCCACAGTTGGGTCTTCTTCCATGTTTATGTATTGGACAAAAAACATACTTAGCTTTCCACATTTGCATGGAAGATCCGACAGACTGTAAGATCTTTTTTTTCTGTACATTATTACAGACTCTCGCTAAAGAATTAGTTCACCGTTATTTCTTCGACAAGAAGACGGCTATTTTCAATCAAAGAGACTTCTGTAATGACATTTTGATGGTACAGCTCAAGAGCAGCATGTCCGGTATAAAATACGACATGTTTGAAACGCTTCTCTCGATCAGCAACACCTTAGCTGACGTGCACCAGAATATGGCCGACGGCAACTCTGACGAATCTCTATCGAGGAAAGCCGAGAAACGTAGTGTGCAGCGGCCACAAGGTAGCGAGTTCTTGCAGATGATGTTGAGGGCGATCGAGGAACGGGAACGCTCACTCCCACGTTTACCAATTCGACCGGAAAATTTCATCGATGAACACGCTGCAACTAGCCAATGTCCCCTCGCCGAGTTTTCGTTTATTGACAGCGAGGAAAATAGTTTAGATGAACGAAGTTTCTCCGAGGTCAAAGATCCTTCCGCCACTGACAGTTGCGAGAATTTGAATAGAAGCAATGGCGCCACCAACGTGTAACGTCGCCATGTATTACCTGACCCTGTTCTGTACTTCTCCAAAGTAGATTTATTTTTGGACCCTTCTCAATTCAATTTTGGTCTCTACTTTACCCAATCATATCAGTTTCATCTCACTTACCAATGCAGACTTCCCTTATGGCTACTAGGCTACTTCTATAGACTTGAATTGACACAGAAACAATCTTACGAAGCGCCCTACAAACAAGTATGATCTAAAATGGCCGCTCTGACACAGAAATCGGGTAGTCGCAGATATTCAGAAACTCAGTGACAAGTTGAAAATGACACCATACTGTGTTTGGATTCTGGAGTTGTTTTCTTTATTATCCTTTATAAGAACACTGTACCAGATTGATCATTTTCCCGTTTTCCTATTTGTCGAAAGGAGATAGCACTTCCCCTCACCCCTGGGCACGTTGTATCCTTCCGCTGGGTGGCGTGGACAACACATTTGACTGAGACACCCAAAAGCGCTGTTGCAATATCGATCTAGTACACGACGTTTTAAGAGTAAAATCGGCCAATTCAAAGCAAAAGACCGGAACCTACAACCTTGATGGCAACACTGCGTTTTATAAGGTCACGCGGATTCAGCGGCCATTTTGGATTATAAGTACTAGAGGTGTCGGTTCCCCAGAACTTTCATTCGGGAACCTTTATGGGGACTATGTCCTTGCATTTTAAAAAACCTAATTAATGTCTCGACCCGATCCTTTTATTGTACTGGGACGCCAGATATACGTTGTAGGGATGTCGCTGTTGGTGTATCGCTGTAAATTCGATTTGAACAGAGGGTCAGGTCACATAACTTGTAATTTACTATTTCCTTCAAACGCTTTCTTTATTATATCTTAGTAAAGTAAACAAAGAATAGCATATTCAAGGAAATCGTTCTGTAAACAAACTGAGGTACATAACTTTGCACACTTACACACACACACACACACACACACACACACACACACACACATACAGATATAGATACCTCAAGTAAGTACATGGTACAAACATACATACATACATACATACATACATACATACATACATACATACATACATACATACATACATACATACATACATACATACATACTAATCAGAAAGAGGAACAATCCACTTTTAAAAGCAATTTTGATATCGCGTTGAACTGGTGTGCTAACAGTTTTCAAAATTTGATATCATATCAAGTCTACAAAATTGAAGTTCCACAGGGGAGAGCTCTATGCATTGAATGACCCTTCAGCTAAAAATGTCGGCTGCATGATGGCGCTCCCTTTCGTTCTGTACTGTGGACGCCCACTTATGCCTCGATGGCCTCCTCGACTTTGCTTTAGCAGTGACGCGATATTCTAGCCGAACCCGGGCTGAGTCTTAGAGTAAATACAACTAATCACTTACATAGTTCCAGTTATCCCTTCAGTATGCGACACACTATCGGTATACGACTACGATAAATCTATGTACTTCCACATATGGTACATGCGGGACCCGGACTACTTTCAGGTGAACAAACAAAATCAGCTGTGGAGCACTGTTTTTCAAATTCTTGAAACGCAAAAGTGGGTAGGTTCTGAAGCATAAGGAAATATTAAGTATTAAAATACATATGTAAAAACAAAATGCTGTCGATTTTTATAACTTTTTGTTTTTTCCGTCGTTGGTTGTGATGAAGCGTTTAATTTCCTCACCACTGACATTTTGATACGTTAAGGTGACGCTTCGCTGCTCCGTTGCCGACATTTTTTGTCGTCTATGTGATCAAAAGAGCATCAGTCGAAGGCGATGTCCACCAACAACATGATAAGCATAGTCGATGACCCATGACAAGAGTACAATGCCCTCTGCGGCAACTGGGATGTTTTCTGAAGCAATATTGACGGGTTGCAAGTTCAAAATCACGATCAACGCTGCCAGGACAGTCAACAAGTCGCGCCGAGGAAGCGACGAGCGTTCGTCATTTCCGACAGCAGCGACGATACTTCTCCGGACTGGAGACGTAAATGCCGATTGTTTTCCCTCCAATTATAGCGACTGTGGTTCGCAGGGTTTTCAGTACGTTAGTTAGACGACGAGCCAAATTAACGGCAGGGGGCGGAAGAGAAAATATTTCGTCCAGTTTTTTCAGCTTTCCCCCGTCCCCTACAACGATTGCCACACTTTTCAGGGCCCTGCCTGTTGGAAAGAAAGTTCTATGAGCCCGACACGCATATATATATATATATATATATATATATATATATATATATATATATATATATATATATATATATATATATATATATATATATATATATATATATATATATATATATATATATATATATATATATATATATATATATATATATATATATATATAAAACAAAACAGGAGCTAATAAAGGCTATACACGCATATGAAATGAAATTAGCTGCTTAATATATCTAATTGTCTATGGTGCAAACTGAAAAAAATTTCCAATGCAAAATTGGCTTTAATTATCTGGATCTGTGCATTTATATATATCTGACAATTAATATATATGTACTTTACTCTGATATAGTGATCAGAATGGCATTTGTGTACAAGAAATTTAATTTTGGAATTTTACTTTATGTGTCATTTCGCTATGCATGCTATGTCGCAAACTATGAACATTTCTTCCACTACAAAACTAGCTATATGTATATCTGTGCATTTGCATATGTTAGGTTATTGATATGAAAGTACTTCACTAAAATAGGGGGAAGGGTGGCATTTGTGTATAAGAAATTCGTATTTGAAATTTCACCCAAAACGTGTCATTTTACTGTACATGGTTGTCCATAGTGTAAACAATCAACAATCTTTTTCCAAGACAAAATTAGCAATGTCTGTGGATTTATTTCCGTTTAACAACAGATACGAATATACTTCACTAGATTATGGTGACTAGGAAGGCATTTGTGTACAGGAAATTTGATTTTTGAATTTCTCCCACGTATATATGATAACTACGTACACAATCACAATAGTTGCAAGTTATATAGTAAGTATACACTTTGCACAGTATTACTCACTAAATATTTCACCACCCTAATATGTATCACATCACCAAAATCGAGAATAAACATCTGTTATTCATACCTATGTATGTATGTATGTATGTATGTATGTATGTATGTATGTATGTATGTATGTATGTATGTATGTATGTATGTATGTATGTATGTATGTATGTATGTATGTATGTATGTATGTATGTATGTATGTATGTATGTATGTATGTATGTATGTATGTGTGCATGTATGTGTGTGTGTGTGTCTGTTGAATGTATGTATGTCTGTCTGCTGTATGCATGCATGCATGCATGTATGCATATATGTATGTATGTATGTATGTATGTATGTATGTATGTATGTATGTATGTATGTATGTATGTATGTATGTATGTATGTATGTATGTATGTATGTATGCATGCATGCATGCATGCATGCATGCATGCATGCATGCATGCATGTATGTATGTATGTATGTATGTATGTATGTATGTATGTATGTATGTATGTATGTATGTATGTATGTATGTATGTATGTATGCATGCATGCATATGCATGCATGCATGCATGTATGTATGTATGTATGTATGTATGTATGTATGTATGTATGTATGTATGTATGTATGTATGTATGTATGTATGTATGTATGTGACTTGTAGAAAGTCCGACCAAGCAAGTTTGCAAAGAATGCTACCTATAGCTGTTTAGCCCTGTTTGATGTATTGTTCCTCAGGACGAAAATTTCCCTTCTTGAAAACACAGTGGACCGCTCTCAGAGCACCATTCTGTAGAACTGTTGATTACAATCCTCCGAACTGAAAAAAAAAGTTTTATTTCCGCTCAACTTGTTTAGAAAGACATGGCAGCTTGTCATGTATCACGAAGAACGAAGTAATAAAATATTTAAAATGTTATCGAACTATTGCTGATGACCATTACTGTACTAGGAGCATACATAACTTGGCGTTACTTCAGACACAAGCTGACATATCTATAATCCATAGCATATGTCCATTTAACCACAGAGAAACATAGACAGAGTGGCAACACTTGCATGCCTTTTGTTCCATGGTCGTCTCGGTAGACTATTGGCTTTTTATATTAAAATGAGCTTCAAAGGTGTTAAACTTTTTGGAGGCTTTGTTTGTATTGTGGTTGATAATTACACGAGATTATGCGAAAAATACGACGAGATGGCATCGTACTGCCAGTCGCGTAGCAACCATAGTTACTTTATGAGCTCTCAGGCCAGAAACACTGCTTCACGCCAATCAAAACATAACACGGCAGCAGTTTCATAAACATGTCCTTCCTTGACGCACGTGTAAAAGACAGTATGACTGACCGTAAACCATTGAGTAAAACCAGACAGTATCGATAAAAGACTTTCAAATTTGGTTCAAACACACTCATTATATATTCATAAAAATATGAGAGGAATTTTTAAAACGGTAAAACTCACTTTCCTGAAGCTCAAAACACTCCTGTTTTCGCCAGCACATCAATTCCGATCAGCACCACACGACAACAACAACACAAACTTTGTCGAACATACTTTCGCTTAACAATTGGTGAAAATCCGAAAATTACCGAAGGTTGCATGGTCGGCACTCTTCGCAAAAGAGAGCCAAGAGCTTCGTGAGGCGAGGCAAACATGGATTGCTTACGCAGCCGTTACCACTCTGTCCATGTTTCTCTGTGATTTAACCCACTATGAGTTGATTATCCAAGACGCAGCCTGTGACGTAAGCACGAAAGGAGAATGCTCAAGATGAACGGAATTGAATACATTGGCATTTTCCTAAAAAGCAATCCGAGCAGATGGCAAAAAAGATTTTCTGGAGCCTCGTTTGTCCTTTTGCCGCAGTGGAGACTCCAGCGAAAAGGTAATATCACCAACTTTCCGTTCAGTCGATTCGGAAATGAACGCACAAACGTCTGTGTGACTGCCCTCTATAGATGTAGAGTAAAAAGCAAGGAGGCGCAAACGGTCTCCAATCTTCGGTACATTTTATCCAATAATATCAACGTTTCGGCTACACAAGTCGCGTTTTTCAGGGTAAATTCTGATAAAAACCAGATGTGAACTGAATGAGCTCACGTGTTTTACAACAGGTTCATTAATAGTAGTGCGCTTCATAGAAAAATCAGACATCATTATATGTAGCAGGTTTAATCAACTTTCGCACAGTACTCTCAAAGTTAAATCCCTAATGACAAAATATAATTTAATATGCAAATACGCTGTTTATTAACTTGACACTGCTCAATGCTTCATAGGACAATTAGATATCTATCAGATCACGGTCCCTCTATCACGTGATACAGGGATCAGATCAACATATGTAGCACGTTTAATCAAATTTACGGTAATACTGTAATTTTGGAGTAATATCACTAATTACACAGTTCATTAAATAAGCAAATGAACCCTTCATTAACTTGACTACGCTCAATGTTTTATGGCAGAATTAGATATTTATCAGATCAATATCAGTAGCAGGTATCACCGAATTTGGTGCCGTAATTTTAGAGTTATATACCTTTAATATTACAAAGTTTATTAAATATGTAAATGAACCCTTAATTAACTTTACACTACTAAATGCTTTACGCCCCAGTTAGATATCTGTCGGATCAGTATCTGCACCACATTTCATGAAATTCGGTGCAGTTATTTTGGAGTTATATGACTAATTACAAAACTTCATAAAATGTGCAAATGAGCTATTTATTTGCTTGACACTGTCCACTGCTTCTCAGTACAATTAAGATATTTATCAGATCAATATCAGTAGCAGGGTTCACTTAATTGGGTGCCGTAATATCAGAGTTATATACCCAATTACAAAAGTTTCTAAATATGCAATTGAACCCTTAATTAACTCCACACAAGTAAATGCTTTACACCACAATTAGATATCTGTCGGATCAGTATCTGCAACAGATTTCATCAAATTTTGTGCAGTTATTTTGGAGTTATAGGAAAATGCTCTCAAGGTATCCAAATCAAGGAAAAAGTGGATAAAAACTATTCACAAATTACAAAACGAGAAGAGTTGAGTTAAAAGGCTTGATGGTCCAGAAAAAAAGACCGATGTTGAAATTGGCAAGACAAACGGCAAGGGAGTGCAAGTTGACTGTAATTAGTTATAGCATTGGCGGGAAAGGGTAGTAGGGTCGGACCCACTTTGTTCAGCGTGCTGGTAAAGAAGAAGGCGACTTGTGTGTCGCCGAAACGTTGGTATTATTGAATACAATTTACTAAAGATTGGAGACCGTGTGCGCCGCCTCGCTTTTTACTCTACATCTGCTATGGGTCCGGGTGTGTTCCAAAACTCTCGTAACTTCCAAGGTTGTAGTGACTGCCCTCTGTAGTCAATCATTGCAGATGAATTTAATATTGTAATTGAGCGCATCAAATGTCGAAATTAAAAGTGCCTATCTCAGTATAACAGGATTGAGTGTATGCTATATGCAGAAGGAACAAATAAGGCCATTTTTTTATTCTATGGAGTGGATTTAAGGGTAGAATGCTCCACGGGGACAGATATTCGGACTCAAAACTTTTACAACTCCTTTTGGTCTATCGAATTTTTTTCGTCATAGAGTTAACACAGGAATGGAGACCATTTTGAATTTCACATATCGGTAAATATTGGGTGATGTGTTTCTCTGGTTTCAAATTTTGCGTTGTGTGACCCCTGATTATTAATCTTAAATTTGAAAGGTGAATCTTTAGAGTTCCCTTACTGAAACTCTGGGCAACAGTTTCAGTCTTTCGTTTTGGAGGCGCTTACTAACCAAACAAAACCAAATTACTTCAGATGAGTAAGATTCCAGACTTAATGAAATGTCCGTCCGCAAACAGTGGCAATATCCTGGAAGCCAATCTATCTTTACTAAGTCCATCAATTGTAAAATGAATCCAAGGCAAAATTCATGAAAAGGGTTCTTCATCTATCAACATGACAACCGTCTGTAGTCGTATCGGTTTGACAGTAGTTGTTGCCACGAAGTCTCGTTTTCGTCCGTTTTCCTCTTGTGGACATATTATGGACTTTATTCCAGGTTAAGAGAATATTTCAACCGCCATTTTCTGAAGATCTGGGTGTTACATCAAGGTAAACAAATTCTAATGTGAAACAGTTTTCCTGAAGCACATGGATAGCTTTAAGCGAGGGTGCTTATTTGTGGGAGAATATATCTGCCACCTGGTTTTGCTCCCTTCCAGTCATGGTGTGTATTGTTATTCTTGGCGAAGACTTCAAATTTTATAGAAATACACGGACAAAATGGGTTAGAAAGAGGCAAACACAAAATGTAGACAGAGAAGGGCTCACATTCCGTATGCTGGAATACACTAACACTGAGAAAAGGAGCCTATAGATACAGAGGCGCGTTTCAAAAGCAGAGTTTTGCGAACGTGCAGAGTATGTGTGTATGTTCATGCGTAGACAGCGATGAATTCCTGTTTTTACTGTCTATGGCTAATGTGAGCAACCTCGTCACACATTTTACCTTTGTGAAAATCCGACTGTCTCTGAACCTAAGGCTATAATTACCCCTCTAAGGGGGGAGTGTGGCGAAGGCTGGCAACGTTTCCGCAAACTTTCCCTCCAGGGAAGAGAGTAAGATGACCATATCGCCGACGGGGACACATCAAGCTTAATGGGGAAGAGAAATTTAATTAGGAAGAACACACATCCCTTCATTACAATTTCATCACAAAGTACATGGGTAAGGTTAAGAACCGATAAGGGATACGGCGGACGCTTTCCACTGTCATTTTAACCTATAATGGACTGCGTCTGTGCCATTGTAGTGTAAATTAAACATAACTTTGTAAATTACCGATACCCTAGATTCCTCTCTACGTGAAAGCCATTTTAAATGCAATAACCAAACAACAAGAGGCTTCCTATGTCACCTGTTTGAGATAAAATAACGTACTTTAGCAGAAAGTTTGAAAAAACACTGGAATGACTATCTTATACATGTATGTGTATTTACATATACATATATTTGTGTACACACACACACACACACACACACACATATATATAAATACTTCTAAACCTATATAAGCAAATATACCTTCATACACGCGTTCATATGTACGTGCATGCATACATATGAACGTATGTACATGAGTAGACAGATGAAGATAGATAGACAGATAGATAGATAGATAGATAGATAGATAGATAGATAGATAGATAGATAGATAGATAGATGCATGCACATATATATATATACATACATACATACATACATACATACATACATACATACATACATACATACATACATACATACATACATACATACATACATACATACATACATACATACATACATACACACATACATACATACATACATACATACATACATACATACATACATACATACATACATGTGTAACGTACGAGCCATGGTGCTTCACTTCAATGTAGTTTTATCTCCAGCCTTTGTTCAAGCATATTCCTTTTTTATAAAGTGTTTCATATTCAGCTATGGAAAGCTCGATGGTCTAAACTTCGAGTCTGTGACACTCGCCATGAGGAGCCGCCCGTGTGCATTGTTGTTGAAAAATGTGAGCGTGAAAAACAGTGCGCATTTTCATATTTCCAACACTGTTGCTTCCATCAAGGCAATGCTACATTCTATATTAGTTAGATTTTATGCGCAAAACTTTCCTTTCAGAAAACATTCATGAATGATAGCTAAAAAGAAAGTTTGTAGTACTATACAATTTCTAAGTAAATGACTTTCCAAAAAATGAATTTCAGCATTTTTGCGCAATTTTTATGGATCATGTTAATCACGTGACCCAGATAACTGCCTCACGTATGTCTTTGTTTTCCCTCTCTGTCAGATTGTCTCGGGGATTGTGTATTTGACAAATATGCTTACCTAGCTGCCTTGCGATGCATTGCCATAAAAATGATTTTAAACCTGAATTCGTTTTAAGGTGATTCAGCTGCATTCTTTGGTTCGCTGAACGCATCGTTCCTGCATATTAATTTTTCGCACATTCTCTGCTTAGATTATCCTGTACTACATTTAGGGCAGCCATTTTGGTAGCGTGACTAAAGTATATCTTAAAGGTATACTGTCACCTGTTCCAAATTTGCCACAGTTACCATGGAAAGAGAAAATCTAACCAATCACAGATTTTAAGCGGGTGGCCGCTTTTTAAAAACAGCGCCCTCACATGGGTATTTTGAATACCAAGGAACACCCCTTTGACCATATATGGGCATAATTAGATTACAGGTGACTGTATACCTTTAATATGCACATATGCCCAATCACCCTTCTGAAAAGTCACAATTTATATTAAGAAGTTTCCATATTTATCAAAACATGGTTTAACGGTGTTCAATACAATACAATATCAGCATGCCATGTGCGACAAAAAATAACGAAAATCATCAAATACAACAACCTTGTATCTTTACAATATTTTGAATGAGTAAGTTTGATGTCTTTTATGATCTGTTATTTAGTTCAATGTAATTTTTGCCATCGACACATGGTGTATACATGTGCCAGGGGTATTAGTCTAGTCGGAAGGTAGGGTTCCCATGCACCCCATGGATGTATTTTTTTAACCTACATTTTTGTAATCCTTAGGGTCTATATTTAATGAATTTTGATGTTCCCAAAATCAAATCGTGTCCCATGGGGTTCATTTGGCGCCATCTTTGCCGCCATCTTGGCCGCCATCTTGGATTTCAACAAGGGGTAGGGGTCACGTATCTACCGCTCGACGGAAACAGAAACAATAAAATACTATAAACGTTACATTTTTAGAAAGCCAAGATCATGGCCTTTTCATTGATATATAACTTAATAGGGATTAATTAATATTCGAACGTCGATTAGACTTTATATCGGTCATTGGCCGTAAATCGTAAAATTTGCGAAATTTCACACCCAATAATTAAGTTCCCGTTCCTCCAAACAATTTTTCATAAGGTATTTATATATTTTTTGGAAGAACTCAGTGCAATAAACAAGAAAAACAACATTAAAAGTATGTGTCTTAAGATTTAGTGGGTGCATGAGCTTGTTTTCTTATTACGCGGTATGCCACATATCCGTGTGTAACATAAGGGGTAGGGGTAATGTTTCCCTTTCTGTTTCGAATCATGAATGATGAAACCATAAAAGTGTTGCATTTTTTGAAAGTGCTGAATCAGGCCTTTCTAAAAATATATAGATTTATGGGGACAATCGCATATTTAAAAGTTACAAAGCTTAAATCTTTCGGTTTGTGTCGATTTTAAGTGATTTTTTAAGAACGAAATTACAACATATGGGGTAGGGGTAATGTTTCCCTTTCTGCCTCGAATCATGAATTACGAACCATATAAATGTTACCCTGTTTGAAAGCTCTGAAATGGGCCTTTCCAAACTGTATAGTTTTATTGGGAAAAGTCGCATATTTTAAACTTACAAGCTTATGCCTTTCAGCTTGTGTCAATTTTAAGTGATTTTTTAAGAACGAAATTACAACATATGGGGAAGGGGTAATGTTTCCCGTTCTGCCCTGAACCATGAATTATGAAACCATATAAATGTTATACTGTTTGAAAGCTCTGAAATTGGCCTTTCCAAACATGTATAGTTTATTGGGAAAAGTCCATATTTGAAAGTTACAAAGCTTATGCCTTTCAGTTTGTGTCAATTTTAAGTGATTTTTTAAGAACGAAATTACAACATATGGGGTAGGGGTAATGTTTCCCTTTCTGCCTCGAACCATGAATTATGAAACCATATAAATGTTATACTGTTTGAAAGCTCTGAAATTGGCCTTTCCAAACATGTATAGTTTTATTGGGAAAAGTCCATATTTGAAAGTTACAAAGCTTATGCCTTTCAGTTTGTGTCAATTTTAAGTGATTTTTAAGAACGAAATTACAACATATGGGGAAGGGGTAATGTTTCCCTTTCTGCCTCGAACCATGAATTATGAAACCATATAAATGTTATACCGTTTGAAAGCTCTGAAATGGGCCTTTCCAAACATGTATAGTTTTATTGGGAAAAGTCCATATTTTAAAGTTACAAAGCTTATGCCTTTCAGTTTGTGTCAATTTTAGTGATTTTTTAAACAAAATTATAATATAAGGGGTAGGGGTAATGTTTCCCGTTCTGCCTTGAACCATGAATTATGAAACCATATAAATGTTATACTGTTTAAAAGCTCTGAAATTGGCCTTTCCAAACCTGTATAGTTTCATTGGGAAAAGTGCATATTTGAAAGTTAAAAAGCTTAAGCCGTTCAGCTTGTGTCAATTTTAAGTGATTTTTTGAACAATATGCACAAAACAGTTAGTCCGTTGGCCAGGTATCGAAATCATCCCCTCTAAGGCATTTTACCCACTATGATTTTCTGTTAGCTAGTATTCTCAGCTGTCATAATCTGCTTATTTTCCATTTAACTGATGGTGTGTGAGAGTGTAACGACTGGTTTGTGAAGGGCTGTCACGCCCTCAGTAGTAAAATAGGAATGGGTTAGGGGTAACATATTTACCGCTAGTCGGAAACAAAAACAAAAAAACCCATAAACAATACATTCTTAGAAAGCCCAGATAATCCCCTTACCATTGGTATACAACTAAATGGGGATAAATCGATATTCAAACATCATTAGATTTTATATCGGACAGAAATGTAAATTGTAAAATTTGCTTAATTTCAAACCCAATAATTAAGTTCATGTTCCTCCAAACAATTTTTACAAGGTATTTATATATCATTTGAAAGAACTTAATGCAATAGAGAAGTAAAAAACATTAAAAGAGTGTATCTTCTTGAGACTTATGGGGTGCGTCGATTGTTTACCTAATATATGGTATGCCGTACATCCCTCTATAATATACATTTAAGGGATAGGGGTATGGGTAATGTTTCCTCTCCTACCAAACGCAGCGAATAAGGAAGCCACATAAATATCATATCTCTGAAACACTAACGCAGTTGTTTTCCAACTAGATATGGCTTGATGGGGTAAACTCAAAAATTATGCAGTGACAATGCCTAAACTCAAAAGTTTGTGTTACTTTACTGACATTTACTTGTTAAAGGAACATAGAAAAATACTCTATACGCATTAAATAGCACTAAAAAGCTAAAATGGTGGTTAATAAAAGACGTTTTACTCATTTCAATAACTCAAATTAGGAAAGAAAGTTAACAGCTATAATATGTCAAAAATTATATATTCCAAACCCACAAACACTAAATTGGATGTCATAGTCATCATGCAAAGTTGATATGACAGCTGCAACACTCAATCCCTTTTCTTTAATTATATCGCGAGAGATATATAAGCAAGAAAGCACCACTTTGAAAGGATACCACACGGTTTCGACCGTTAAACAACATATACGCACGAACTTCAGTCGTGTGTATAAGGAGTGAAATGGTCAAAACCGAGCTCGAGTGGTGTACCCAACTTATAGGGGTTGTTTATCGCTATATTATATCAGCATATTGAAACTTGTGATGAAAATACAAACAATGTGAAAGAAACCCACTTTGGAGATAGGAATGGCCAACTTTACAGTATATCGTAAATACATGCACAGTCACGTGACCGTCTGGGCAAATCAGAGCTCACCATTTATAGTGTTACTTTTAATACCACACGGAACACGAGAGAATCTTTTATCGCTGAAAACCAATCACCATTAATCCACAATATAGCTTCTCCATAATAAGATAATATGGATCGACAACACTTTACCTTCCTTACCAGTAAACAAGAGATCATAACCAATTTTTCGAAATTATTTTACAACGCAGAACACTATATACTCCAATGAGGATTACATTTTCGACTGGGTACTAAAATTCAATAGCAAAATAATTCTGGAACTAAAACCCGAAAAGCCAAATGTCACAGAACGCATTCAAATTACGCAACTAAATAGTAAACAGAAGGCGAACAAACACTCTCTACACCAAGCAATAAGAAGGCGAGACAAACCTCAGAAAATGACTAAAAAGGCTTATATTCCCATTGACACCTCAATGTTTAAAATGCCTTGTGAGTGAATCTATCATTAGTTTCTTATCATGGATGACATTTAACCAATGTTAGACCCTGATGTCTTTGAAGCAAAGACCCTACAAACGGACGTTTTAGGGTCAATGCTTGAAGATACCATTCCCACCAGCATGATCGAATCAGAGAGACTAGATTGATCTAACTTTCGAGCTAGATCAGCCGCCAGCAGCTGAGAAAAATAAGTCAAATAATAATCAGAGTCAAGCGAGCTAGACAACGGCTTCACACATTATACTCCACAGAGTGGACATTCTTACACAATTCACAAAAAGCGTTCAAAAGCTTCGTTAAAGGCATTGTTCGCGATCCCAGGGACGGGCATGGCTGGTTGCGTGGCAAATGCAAAATGTTAGTCATGCTGAATCAAGGTGTAATCATGTAATAGTTTATTATAGATTGGGAAAATCCTAATCCTGATAGTAATGATGGAATATAAACTTTGTGAAAAGTTGAGAAAATTTGCCACTTCTTTGATTTGTATGTTTCACATTCCATGTTGTACTAGCCTGTACTATACATGAACAGTCAATACATCCGGCAAGTATTCTGTGCTGTTCTTTTATAGTTAGGTCCCCGCAATCCGAGATAAGTCTTTCTATAGTGTCAACCATTCTCTTCGATTACTGTAATCTACTCCAATAAATTCCCATTTAACTCATTTGTATGATTACGGGGAAGCCTAAGCCTATCTCTTACAATCTAAGATTTGAGATATTTGACAACAATATATATGCAATTTTCATATTTTTCATAGGCCTAAATAACACACAGAAGAAAGTCATACTCAATGTTTTGTCCAATTGAAAGTGAAATTTTAACCGAAACAAGTAGAGGTGGCCATCTGTAAGCCAAACGAGAATTAATATTAGCAAAGATGGATATTAATTAAGCCTTTCCCATTTCCGATCCCAGTTACTCATACAACGGGGTATAAGCGAAAGCAAAGAGTATCGAATGTGTGAAACCTAAGTGGTCCGTATTCAGTGCCACGTAGCCTAAAGGTACACCTTAAAGAATACTTACCAGGCCAAAATACCGAGTGTGGAATTCCTTCAAAGTGGCAACACCTGGAAAGACACTGCGGCAACCAATTTATCACCCTGATCTCTAACTATTTACCTCTACACCCAATAAAGCACCGGGACTCAAGACAGTTGTACATCACAAACTTAAGAGAGCGATCGAAGACACTCGCTACACAGAACGCAGGATGGAAGGCTGCAAAGACGATTCTTAAATAGGCAAAAAAGAGGCTAAAACAACACAAACATTCACAGCAACGACGACAGGTCGGGTTTTCTTCCTATACTACGGTACAAAACCAAACCAAAGGGTCTTTCTAAGGCCACAGCACTTCCCTAAAGCCCGGCTCGAAATGGACTGGGATCATGATTCAGTGCCAAGTTTGGTTGGGCGTTTTGGGGCATGGCTCTGCATAATGAGTCTGTTGGTAACGGTTGCGATCGTTCGCATTATCTGCGGATCTGTTTGCTCTCAGATCATGCTCAGGCTCGGACTAATATACATACGTACACCTTCGTTTCAAGGTTCGTTTCAGTCATGCCATGGTAAATACTCGAAATAAAAAAGAAAGGAAAACTATCAACTTAATCAAACAAGAGTTTGCTTGAATGAATTTACCGAAGTTTCAGGCCATATCAAACGTTCGTTATGTGAATGATTCAGCTGCTGACCGCCATGTACACACGGAATATTGGCGCCATCTAAAGTCGAATAATTATCAAAAAAGTAAAAAGCTTATATCTGGGCTTTCTAAGAATGTATTGTTTATGGTACTTTTTTGTTTTTGTTTCCGACTAGCGGTAAATATGTTAACCCTAACCCATTCCTATTTTACTACGGAGGCGTGACAGCCCTTCACAAACAAGTCGTTACACTCTCACACACCATCAGTTAAATGGAAAATAAGCAGATTATGACAGCTGAGAATACTAGCTAACAGAAATCATAGTGGGTAAAATGCCTTAGAGGGGATGATTTCGATACTTGGCCAACGGACTAACTGTTTTGTGCATATTGTTCAAAAAATCACTTAAAGTTGACACAAACTGACAGGCTTAAGCTTTGTAACTTTCAAATATGCAACTTCCCCAATAAAACTATACATGTTTGGAAAAGCCACTTTCAGAGCTTTCAAACAGTATAACATTTATATGGTTTCATAATTCATGGTTCAGGGCAGAACGGGAAACATTACCCCTACCCCTTATATTATAATTTTGTTTAAAAAATCACTTAAAATTGACACAAACTGAAAGGCATAAGCTTTGTAACTTTAAAATATGGACTTTTCCAATAAAACTATACATGTTTGCGGAAAGGGCAATTTCAGAGCTTTCAAACGGTATAACATTATATGCTTTCATAATTCATGATTCAAGGCAAAACGGGAAACATTACCCCTACCCCTTATATTAAAATTTTGCTTAAAAAATGACTTAAAATTGACACAAACTGAAAGGCATAAGCTTTGTAACTTTCAAATATGGACTTTTCCCAATAAAACTATACATGTTTGGAAAGGCCTATTTCAGAGCTTTCAAACAGTATAACATTATATGGTTTTCATAATTCATGGTTCGAGGCAGAAAGGGAAACATTACCCTACCCCATATGTTGTAATTTCGTCCTTAAAAAATCACTTAAAATTGACACAAGCCTGAAAGGCATAAGCTTTGTAACTTTCAAATATGGACTTTTCCCAATAAAACTATACATGTTTAGAAAGGCCCATTTCAGAGCTTTCAAAACAGTATAACATTTATATGGTTTCGTAATTCATGGTTCGAACCAGAAAGGGAAACATTACCTCTACCCCATATGTTGTAACTTCGTTTTTAAAAAATCACTTAAAATTGAGACAAACCGAAAGGTTTAAGCTTTGTAACTTTTAAATATGCGATTGTTCCCCATAAATCTATATATTTTTAGAAAGGTCTGATGCAGCCCTTTCAGAAATGCAACATTTTTATGGTTTCATCATTCATGATTCGAAACAGAAAGGGAAACATTACCCCTACCCCTTATGTTACACACGGATATGTGGCATACCGCGTAATAAGAAAACAAGCTCATGCACCACTAAATCTCAAGACACATACTTTTAATCTTGTTTTTCTTGTTTATTGCACTGAGTTCTTCCAAAAAATATATAAATACCTTATGAAAATTGTTTGGAGGAACGGGAACTTAATTATTGGGTGTGAAATTTCGGAAATTTTACGATTTACGGCCAATGACCGATATAAAGTCTAATCGACGTTCGAATATTAATTAATCCCTATTAAGTTATATATCAATGAAAAGGCCATGATCTTGGCTTTCTAAAAATGTAACGTGTATAGTATTTTATTGTTTCTGTTTCCGTCGAGCGGTAGATACGTGTCCCCTACCCCATTGTTGAAATCCAAGATGGCGGCCAAGATGGCGGCAAAGATGGCGCCAAATGAACCCCATGGGACACGATTGATTTTGGGAACATCAAAATTCATTAAATATAGACCCTAAGGATTACAAAAATGTAGGTTAAAAAAATACATCCATGGGGTGCATGGGAACCCTACCTTCCGACCCGACTATATAGTGTCACAACATTAATTGCAAATTGAAAATACAGTACGGTATCAAAAGTTACCGAAATGCGAATACCTTGTTATTAGTTCAACTTGTTTGGTCCTCTTTTCATCGAAAGATGACAATCGCTTACCCTATCATTGTTTACTATGTTTTTGTTATTCATTTATTTCAACTCATGCACGCTTAACATAAGCGCTACATAGAATTATTCAGTGGTTCCATAAAGGCGTATTGACAATGAAACCATGGCTTCAGGAAACTGGAAAATGTCGGCACTTTTGCATTCGCGCCAAACGTTTTTGATATAGAATCTTACCAGCATAGATACCAGTCACTAAAATGCAAACGCCAAGGACAAAAGCTCACTCCACCTCAAATAGTGCCTTGTTTTCCAACTGAAAACTGAAGTCAGGCAAGAAATTATTATTCTATTATATTACCAATTGGTTAACTTTGGCATTGCGTGAATAATTGCGGATATTTAAAGTATACACAACATTCTAGTGTTAGTCACGTCGACGCAGTGCAACGAAAGATGAAGAAGAAATTTAAAGAAAAGAAATAAAAAATTTCTGGGAAAGTGATGTAATTGATGATTAATGAATAAAACATTTCATCTTGGTCTGAAAGCAGGCATGTATTATTTACTTTATTTTTCGATGTTCGGTTGTCTTAAATCATTCAACAGTGCGCCAACGCACATGATCAGATTAAATATTGACGACTTTTATTTGCAGACCGGTGTAAACAATGGTCCTCATTTGTATGCGCCTGTAACCTGTTGACAGATTCGCATACAGTAAGTACGTATCGGATTTACATCTGTAAAAATCATGCGGGTATTATAACTTTTGATCTCAAAAATCAGTCTCGTTTACAAAGGATAAAAAATAATGCCTCTTGAGGAAAGTTCTAAAGTCTACTTTGATAGACCTAGGGAGTCAAACTATTTACAAACGCTCGTACAGCAAACGGCGGGAAAACTCGACAAGTCAGTGTATGTCAAATATCAGAGCGCGCGTAGACCAGCAGCAATCGTATCGTCTGTCTGTATGTACGCCCCCATTCAGCCTCTCAAGCAGAAACGAAAAAATAAAGCATTGGAAGACGCAGATGTTTTTTAATGTTAACAACTATAATTTGTAAGAAAAATGCTTGATGAATAACACGTCGACGGCTATCTTTAAAATAAATGCATGATATGCAAATATTTTGTTCAGGAATCTAAATTAGTCTCATTTAAAACAGTGACTCGGTTTTTTACTTGTGAGGCGCATAAAAAAGTATCTGCAGTTATAATCGTAAAGTACTCTAATTGTACGTAGCGCACACTTTTCGACATCCTGATCAAGAAGTTCGTTGCGGAAAATTTCGGCGGGAAGAGCTAACTGAATTTGATTGAATATCGTTTTTATTTGACTACGCCGTCACGATGAAAACACCCTTTGTATCCTGTCAATGCCAAATTGCCATGGTTCAGGCAGGTCAAACGGAGGTTTAGGAAAGACAGTCAATATCTAGCAGACGGAAAAAAGGTGATGATTTCGTGTTTCTGGCATGAGTGAGGAATGGTTAATTTGATGTGTAAAGTGACGCTACGGTCGAACTCGTGACACCGCCGTTGATTAAAACTTCGTGCTGATGAAAGGTGACAAGACAGGCAAGGATGTATTCAGGTGTTACCAACTTGAGACAAGCGAGGAGCGATAGAGAAGAGGATGCCGCCTAGAAGTGGCAGCAGTAGTTCAGACGACGAGATGTCGAAGGCAGATGATTAGCGACAAGGTCTATTCAGATACAAGGCAGATATATATATATATATATATATATATATATATATATATATATATATATATATATATATATATATATATATATATATATATATATATATATATATATATATATAAGCATACAGGTGTCCTCGTAGGAAATTACAGTGCTCGATGCGGAAAGCAGAGCGTCATAAATAACTGAAGAATGCGGGATGCATGAAACATAAAAGATATTATTACTTTGTACTTTAAGTGTTTATATATATATATATATATATATATATATATATATATATCTATATATATATATATATATATATATATATATATATATATATATATGTTTCATTTCCCAACAGGATAATTACCTTGTATGTATGACAGCGCACCACGCGATATCCGTCCACCAGTAGGAAGTGACACAGTGTACTTAACAGAAGTAGGGCAAGTTCGTGTTTGCCGAAACATTTTTCACGTCACCTCTTCCGCGCCACACAAGATCACATAAAAAGCTTTCACGAAAATCCTTGTGTCACCACAAACAAGAAACATTCAGCTGGTGATATAAATCATTCCCAGGTCGCCCAATGTTTACAGTCTTTTTTCGGCTGTAATATGAACACAAAATGCTTTTATTACCCTCCAATCACATATACTGGTAGTATATATTTGCACTAGATATGGTCCACGTCTATTGTACATAAACGGTGGCGGCTTGCGTTTAAACACATGACTGCTTAAATTTATTTAAATCATTTCACTAATCTGTAAATATTACATTTTCGTGTATTCCCCGCCATATGTTTCTGGACCTGTAATTTCGTCTTAGTATAGGACAATTCAATGGAATAGAAAAATATTGATAATCGTTAATAACTCGGCAAAAATCGCAACCAAGGTTCACGGTGTGTGCGCCAGTGGCTTGATCGAAATTCGCTGCACATGTTTTGATTTGCGTCTTGACGTTTCGGATGTTGGTTCATAACGTTTATAACGTAACGCTCATTTGTTTTTAGGAACTACAATATGCCTACCAAGTGATAAATGTTCAATTTTCCTTGTTTATATTTTATAAAACGAGTTTATGGTTTTTAATCCCCTAAATTATGATTAACTACAGGGTGTCAAACTTGCAAATACAACGGGCTTGTGTAAAAAAGTGTAAAATGTTGACAAATATGTTTAAAAAAGGTCTTAAATTCATTGTCAACAATAGCACCGGGTATTACCCACAAGCAGGCTGTGCTATCAAATCGAACACGTGATCTTTCGACATTATTTCGGCCAAAGCAGAACAAGAAACTGCATTTTGTCAACTGGGTTATACATGAAAACACGACTGACGAAACTATTTGTAAGATTCGTGTCTGATGTGTTGAACCACGCCAAGTGTGTTTACCCAGTTGAACAGTCCTGACGTAGACAGGAACACACAGCATACGTCATCTGATATTTCCCTGAGATGGGAGTAAACGCTACGAGTCACTTTGGTAATACTGATTTTACATGTCAATTTATTCATTATATTATCTCGCTTAAGAACATAACCATAGGAGGAAAAACAACTCAAGTATTGACAAAAACCTGAACAGAAAAGGCTCCAGTGTTTCTACGCATGTTCAGTTGCCTGTAAATTGACAGTTTTGTTTTCTCTGACATCATTTGCAGTTGCGTTAAATATTCAATTAGTAATTAACTACATAATGTCTCGCAATATGCTAAGTCATGCTGTGTCCAACATCACTCGCAAAATTCTTTAAAATATCGAAATATCATGACAAACGCAAAGACAAGCGCAAATTTAAATCACAGATCACTTGACATTTAAACGACAATACAAGTCAGCTCACCAATCAGTAACTGGAATTTAATACAATCACCGTAACTTAGCTAATACGTGGCTTAAATCATTATATCATTAGCTATGCAAATTATCAGTTAGCTGAAAATAAACTGCCGTCCTTCACGACAGTCATTTTTTTCATTCATTTTATTTAATGACACGATAAAACGTCTCAGTTATGTCGTTTGTATCATCAATGTCTGAAGATAATTTGATAAGGTCCTTCCAGAGATACATTTCCAATTGTGAAAGTAACAAAGTTTATTCAATATTGCTAATTATTTGATGATAAACTGCTAAAGTCTTTCATTACAGAGACATGTCGTTTTATTACCCTTATCTGGAGCAAGTTTTGCTAATTCTGGCAGGGTTCTTTCAGACGAATTATCACTTGTTGTGAAATTATGCAATATGAAATTATCTAATTATTTGTAATTAATCTGCGTCGATGGTGTTAAATGCAGTTGTATCATCAATGTATGCAGCAAGCTTCATCATCCTCGGACAAAAAACCTTCCAGCTGCACATCCCCTACTTGTGAGAGTTCATTAAATATGCAAAATATCCATTAATTTACATAAAGCTGCAAACTATCTTCTCTGCTCTTACAATCTTCCATCAAGTACATTGTACAATCGATTCACTTAGCGGTTGTCGACGTCATCAACTCACTTGAAGGCCACGTTCCTCCAGTCACACATCCCTAATTGTGAGAATTCGTTCAATATGCAAATGAGCAAATGCCGTTGCTTAGTGCCCTTGCAATCTGTCATATGTATTTATGACCACTATTTGTAGAAGCAATGTTTAATATCCAAACCATTAGACTAATATCATTTTAATTACAAACGACATACTTATTCAACTATTACAGACTAGACATGATATTGAGCTTTTCTCTACTGGGCCAGCCTGTTCCCTGAAAAAGTTTCCAAAGTCTAGAAACAAGTGCTATGTGACGTCACTCGCCGCTGAGGTTTCCGATCACGTTCTCAGCTTTATTCACGGCGTCCTGTGTTTACAAAAAAGGAGTGATGACCAAACTGTGATTGACCACAGTCCCTCCACCCACGGACTGTCGATTGGCAAAAGAATTCGCGCCTAATTGAACTTGAAGTTCACCGGCAGATATATCGTGAATCATGCAAGAACACCAACTCTCTGATCCGCAATGCCAAGAGAACATATTACAAAGATCTCATCGATAAGAATGCACATGATGTAAAGTCTCTCTTCAAAATAGTGTCATCCATTTCATCATCACCAAATAACAACTTGCTTCCTTCTCACACATCCGATCTTGAATTGAGTAACCGTTTCAGTGACTTCTTCAATCAAAAGATCACAGATATTCGTTCAAGCCTCGATGCACAAAGCTCAGCTGATGATTTCAGAAACCTAGAAGTCATTTCTTCAAAATTTCTGGATCATTTCCAACCTATTTCTGAGGAAGAAGTTCGTGGCATCATCCAGAATGCACCAAATAAAACAAGCATGTTAGATCCGATCCCAACATCATTTGTCAAGCTGTGTCTTGACAAATTACTCACGATCATCACGTGGATCATTAATCTGTCATTGGAATCCGGTCTTGTGCCCCATTCAATGAAGTCTGCAATCGTCACACAAATCATAAAGAAACCAACGCTTGATCCTGAAATTCTCAAAAACTTCCGTCCAATCTCAAATCTACCATTTCTTTCCAAGGTACTTGAAAAAGTAGTTGCTGCTCAACTGAAAGACTTCTTAAAGAAAAACAATCTATTAGAGCCACTTCAATCTGCTTACAAGCAACACCACAGTACTGAAACAGCACTTCTCCTTGTTCACAATGATATTCTGACAGCACTTGACTCCAGTCACATTGTTCTTCTTGTTTTATTGGACCTATCGGCAGCGTTTGACACCATCGATCACCACATGTTATTACAGCGTTTATCAAATCTTGGGATTACATCGACTGCTCTGCAGTGGCTCCATTCATACCTCACAGACAGATCCCAGTTAGTTTCAATAAATGGAAAATACTCCCCTGCTCAATTGCTACGATTTGGAGTACCCCAAGGATCTGTCCTGGGACCACTATTATTTACGCTGTTATATTCACCTCTTGGTCAGCTTATCCGCCATCATAAAATTCAGTTTCATCTATTCGCCGATGATAACCAACTGTACCTGTCCTTTAAGAAATCTGCTATCACCACTGCTGTTTCCTCTGTCGAAGATGCGGTTAAAGATATAATGAGTTGGATGACACAAAACAAACTCAAGTTAAATGACTCTAAGACAGAAGTCATCTTAATACGTTCCAAATTTGATCGGTCACCGTCTCTACTCACCAACATCAACATCTGTTCAAGTGTTATTAAACTACAACCTCTGCAAGGAACATTGGTGTTGAATTCGATGATAACTATACATTTCAACAACATGTCAGTGCCACCTGCCGTGCTATCCACTTCCACCTCCGCAAAATTGGACGCATAAGGAAATACTTGTCTAAAGATTCCTGTGCTACCCTCGTCCAGGCCATTATATCTGCAAAGCTGGATTACTGCAATTCCTTACTATATGGTTTGCCTGACGCTCAGCTTCAACGCTTACAACATGCCCAAAACACAGCAGCCAGAATTGTTACACTGACCAGGAAATTTGAACATATTACCCCTGTCCTTAGGCAACTTCACTGGCTTCCGGTATCCTATCGCATTGTCTTCAAGCTTCTGCTCCTAACCTATAAAGCCCTAAATGGACTCTCCCCACTATACATCAGGAATTAATCACGCCTCATTCTTCATCACGCATTCTCCGTTCATCTGATCAATTTCTTCTGCACACACCTAGATGGAAGATGACTTCTTATGGTCGCCGCTCCTTTTCTTCAGCAGCTCCAGTTCTTTGGAATTCTCTACCATTGACATTAAAACCTCCGCTAACATTAACATTTTCAAAAGACGCTTAAAAAGTTACATGTTTCAGAGAGCCTTTTTATGAACTCTTAGCGCCACTGAGCATTGGTATTTACCTTTGGATATTTGGCGCTTTATAAATTTGTTAGATAGATAGATAGATAGATAGATAATTCTGCATCCTCAGCACCACCCCCCCAAAAAAAAAATTCTGTGAATGTTATTAACGCAAAGATAATGTGAATAATGTACACGGGAATGTCACGTGCATCGAAATCAAACGGGGCAAAACGTAAGTTATGGTCAACGCCGATTCCAATCATGATCGATGGGACTGATGTGTTCTTTTGGCGCCTTAAATAAATTTGTTTGTTTGCCGTCCGCGGGTGGGTAGATTTTCACGCAAAAGGGTGGACACGAAACGGTGTTTTAGGTAATACGAATCAAACATACTATAGTTACTACTTTCTGTACCCGGTCCCAGACATTCATTGTAAAATTAGTTTATGTATTTAAATTGTGTTTTACTTTTGTGTTTGTTTTATAGAAGGCGAGAAGGAGGTTTGTTTGCGGAAAATTCAAAGACGGCAAACAAAGATTTTATCAAAAGCTACTTTGCCCAACGACGAAGAAATTCTTTCAAGGCTCAACGAATCTATTTACCCTCATGCATCTGTGCGTATAGCGGCCTTTTTCACACGATTTTATATAAAAATATGACAAAAGACACGCATGACTCCTCACTGAAAATTTTCACGCTTCGCACATCTATTTCATGCAATATCGACTCGAATAGGTGCTGTCAAGGATAATGTCCAAGGGGGAAAATGCGCAACAATCGCTGCGTCTGAGCATTCCCCACTGGAAATCGAGACATGCTCGTTAGCTTCGAAGGTTTGACTTTGACATCGTGGTTCATTTCATATCTAGAAGAAGTCATAGCTATTACATTTGATATTTTTGATGACACCTTGTACAAACATTTATATGTGTGTGTCTGTGTATTAAACATGCATGTATGTATACACATGGTATATGTATGGTATATACAGTATACGGTATATAGGTATCTAGTATACATGGTATATATGTATATGGTATACCATATATGGTATACCATATATATATATATATATATATATATATATATATATATATATATATATATATATATATATATATATATATACACGAATGGAACTAATTTGGGATAATTGAATTGTGAAGTAATATCGATTTTATCTACAAATGTTATCTCATCTGCTTGTCGTTTTTTATTACACACTTGTTTTTATGAGCAATTTGTGATATTGCAACATTCAGCTATATGGCACCTAACACTTTTGAGAAGTTTGCAAAATGTGAAAAATGACCCATGTATGTATACCTACATACATCATGGACGCTTTGTCAACCACATTCATTGTGTTGTACTTTATACATAGAGCACAAAATAGGGAAAAAGGCTTACGCTTGCCATGAAATGCAATGTAATTTGTTTTGTTAGTATTAATTGTTAACTTATTGGCATCACACCAATCAGTTACATTTTAAAATGGCAGTTTACAATAGAAAGATCTATATTGCTTATTCTGCCTGGAAAAGTGTGAAATAAATTCGAGTCGTCTGCAAATAATCGAAAATCAAAGAAATTTGAGGAGTTCGAAAGATCGTTAATAGAATACCATAGTTTACGGTCTCAAATGCTTTTGTGAAATCGATAAAAATCCCAATGGTTGATTTGCAACGGTTGATCTATCGCAGCAAGTTATTCACGAAGTTGATCAGAGACAACTTTGACTATGCTTTGCCCGAAAACCGTGCCAGGCTGGTGACTGTAAAATATGTCATATTTATCTAGGAATTCCATCAGTCTGTTATTAACGATTTTTTCAAAAATTTTGCTGAGACGGGGTAAGACGATAATTACCGGGAGAGAGTCTTCTGAGCCTTTCTTGAAGATTGAGATAACCTTTGCCATTATTAACGCACTTTGGAAAATGCACTGTGTAAAGGATAAGTTCCAAATGTACGTTAAAGGTTTGGCTATGTGTTCAGAAGCAAGTACGAGAAGCTTAGCCGGTACACAATCATATCCAAATGCTTTCTTGATGTCTCGACATTTCAATAAGTTTGCTACTTCAGAAACCGTTATTGGTTGTAAGAAAGAAGAGTTTTCTTGAGGATTTGACAAAAATGGTAAATGGCTTAGAAGTTGACTTGATGTTTCTGGCCAGATTTGGACCAATATTGCCAAAATAATTATTAAAAACATTCGATATTTCATGACATGAATGGCACGATATCACATTTCCCTCAATTGCCGTGATTCATAACTGATCAGATAAACATTTCCCAACGTTGGATTTCTTATTACCTATTAAATTATTAATAGTGTTCCAGTGTTCTTTGAAGAATTATTG
This sequence comes from Ptychodera flava, assembly GCF_041260155.1. Lineage (NCBI taxonomy): Eukaryota > Metazoa > Hemichordata > Enteropneusta > Ptychoderidae > Ptychodera > Ptychodera flava. Next base: position 16,751,402 of record NC_091932.1, read on the forward strand.
TCATTTTCAAAAAATACAGCTGAGTAATAATCTATCTTTGCAGCCCTTAGAACCTTAGTGAGATCATTTCTGTACTACTTGTAAGCGGCAGAAGAGTCGCCATTAGAACCAGTCACTTTGGAGTAAAGCCTGCGTATTTTATCAATTGATTTCTTAAGGTAGATCGCGCCTCGGGGACAGATATTCAGACTCTCAAACTTCTACAATTCTCTTCTGATATACCACTTGTGGGGGTTTATTTTAAAGCTCTTGGTGTAAGAAAACTTTCCAATGGCTTAGTTTTTCGAAAATCGAAAATTTTATTTTTCCTCCATAGAGATAACACAGAGATGGCGGCCATTGTGAATTTTGAATATCGGTAAATCTTGGATTATTTGTTTCTCTAGTACCAAACTTTGCACGGTGACCCTTAATTGTTACTCTTGATTTAGTAAGAGAATGGCTGAAAGTTTCATTCAGGAAAGTTTGAGCAAAAGTTTAAGTCTTTCACTTTCGAGGCGCATAGCCTACTACCTTGGTAGATTTTGTAATCCAAGGTCCACGTTTAATGACATTCTTACGAGACCTTTCGGTAATAGTGCATGCTTGTCGCTGAAAACAGAAAAGAACTTATCATAGGCGTCATCAACATCTGTGCAGCTGTACACCTGTACACACAGAATGTTTGTTTGTATATACAGAAACATAAGCTGAACTGACATATAATGGTTACTAGACTGAGTGCAGAAAATAACATATTGTCACCCAGGACCCTTTGTTACAGCTTCACTCTTTGTGCTTGTAAAATGCGAAGGTCGTCGACATCTCCTGTTCAAGGGGTCTGTATGAAAACGGATCGACGGCAGTGATCTGTCACCTTGACAGCTAGCTGGCCGGATTAAAAAGCGATACCCGGTAGATGAGTCACAGTCCGAGGCTTGCCAGCCTGCCGAAATTTGTCATGTTGCGTCCCGACACAATGACGTCACTATAATGATTAATCAAGTCTTGGGAACGAAATGTATAGTCATAAGGAGGAATATTGAGCCATGTAAACCTATGGAAATTGAAAGGCAATCAAATGTGACCTTTTAACGTCATTAAATTGAAACAAGGACGCAATAACTCAACTGTATTGACAAGATAGTCCCTTGATGAGGGGAGGGATTTTGCGTTACGAAATGCTCTAACATCACGATTACCACAATGCATTTCGGGTTAGTATATGGACATTTAAATTTGTGCGCTCAGATTATCCTACTATCGTCCCCATGCGATCGACGCAGGAAATTCGTGAGCGATATGTCAACAACCACGTGTTGACAAGCCGTATGCGTACATCTCGTTTTTTTCACAAGCTGTCATTTTAGCACAGCCTTTCAAATGATGCTACGGCAAAGACATATACTGTAATTTTAAGATCGGTTTGTATGCGAATTCGCGGGAACTCCAGGGATGATATGATAACGCTGCGCTGTGTATCTCTTGTGGAATCCTAGTTGCTCTGAAGCATGGGTGAACAACATACAAGTCGGCTGAAAATTTACTGCACCTGAATTTGCATACGTATTGCTGAGCTCAGGTCACTGGTTGAGACGAAACGTCAACAACAATCTTATTGGTGAATCACCGCGCACTTTTTGACGTCGTATCAAGGTTGTCACATGGCATGTATAATTAGTCTCTGGTGCTAATTTCAGCTGACGTACCTGGTTTTGACACTGTCGTCATGCCACGTGTGGGACACCGTCCAAATTAGCTTCACAAATGTAAGACCATTGGACGGTGCAAGCTGCAGGCAGTCGTCACGAGCTTAACCGCAGCAACGAACGCTGTATCCGAAACAAATCAGTTTTTCCCGATACCAACGCATGCACAGAGTAAACTCGTATTTATTTGCCGATTTGACGCTGGACAGTGATAAGGAAACCGGACGATAGAATTGTTGTACCGTTGTGGTGTGACTTTTTCCATAGCCGCCAGAGAAAAAAAATCAAGGTTTTGGCGCGAAGACTGTGACATCTGAACAAGCAAAATGTCGAAAGTTTTCCGTAGGAGCACGAGAAGACGGGTGAGTGCACTGTTTCAACAAAGATTTCACTTTTGCTTTCACAAGAATTGAAGTATTGGCGAAACTTGATGTTTTTTTGTGGAATTTAGAGAAGGAATGTTTTTGTAAAGGCCACGTCTCGCTGCCGGGATCACTGACCATTATAATAGAAAATTATTTTAAAAGTTATAATGAATGATTAATATTTGAACCACAAATATTTCACAGCCTTAATATGTGCGCAGTCTAACATATCTTTATCCCGTAATGGCGATTTTGCAGAAAGCTTTCTTTCCATTTCCACTGGAACGAGGTGTCCAGATATCATTGGCGACCAATGAGATTTTAAAGCTTTCTGTTCTGACAATTTTAAAGATAGGACAATCTACATGTTGTCACTCGTTCGATTGTTTTGTAAAGTCGTGACACACGATTTCGTCATTTCATCTCTGGGCGATGTTGGGCCCTGCAGTCATTACGGTATATGAGAAACTACATATCCGATACCTGTGCCGAGTGTACACATATAATTGCGTGTCCACATCAGGGTGCGAAAGCATATTTCGTGCTTACTCGACAGAACCGCCCGAAATTTAAATTTGCACTGCTTAAAATTTTGCAAACAGAGAAATGAGAGACCGTCAGAACGTTGGTCCAGTTTAGCCAGTATTAGCGCCGTTATCATAGACTTCTATTGACCTGGCTCCATTGTGTTTGTATAACACGGTATTGAATGACCTACCGAAAAAAATGCAGGTCTCTAATTATAGTAAGCACCGCTACTAAACCTTGTATTGCTCAGCATGGATAGACTGAAAGACAAGATTGTAAAGCAAATTATAACATTACATTTGTATATATGTGGGTTACTGTAAGGTGAATTTTGCGCTTACCAACGGACAACCTGACTTATGCACGCTACTCGGTGTTTTTAACGCATCTGCTATAGTCATGAGAAACCTGTACAGTCAGAGGCTGGGCCCATCCTCGCGAAAGGGCGACTTGCTTTCGCTATATCAAGTTGGCGCGACGTTCATGTTGCCTGACACTTTAGGATCGTTCGTGTCTGCGCGGTGGATGAAGGGCTGAAGGCTAGCAAAGGTGCGCGGTCGCCATGGCGTCACACGGTTTATTTAAAAGAGAGAGTGCAACGGATGTTTATACGCATGTTGGAAGGAAGGATGAGGCAAATGGCGGACACCTAGCGAACTGCATGCTTTAAATACAACTTCCCCGCAGCAATTGCTTCCTCGGTGTCTCGTGCTATGCTAAAACCTTTCATCAATTAAGTGCGACACGATTCCGACTGATTATAAACACACCTTCGCCGAACACCAACCCGCGGTTATTGTGCCCGTAGGCCGTTCTGTCGCCAATGATGATAATTTTTTCGCGCTTCAGATCGACTGTTAACGAGAAGATTCTAGAATCTGGTGTGTCTCTTGCCTCTATTTCTAACTTATTTGTCGTTGAAAGGCTCAGAGGTGGCGATTGACACGGACCATTAATTGGGCTAGCGAGTTGCGGATTCTCAACAGAGAGAGCACAAATGTGATAAGATTAAGAGATAAAATATCACTGTAGCATCAATTTACAAATATAACAAAAATAGTGGTCACGTGTCTGAAAAATATTTTTTTTCGCAAGTGCTTTTCCCGCGGTTGACGGATCGCTATAAGCGTTGGACTGAAGTGTAATACCTGTCAACATTAAGATTGTTTTGTAAAATATAGTGGTTTCCGTTGGAAGTATGGAGTGTAACCGAAGAAACATAGGCCATTATTTTGCAATATTTGTCTCCCCAGCTTGGTTGGAAGACTTCGTGTAAAACAGGGTTGCACACAAAGTCAACAGAACTTACAATGTTCGAAAATAGTGCCCCGTTAGTGTAAAGTGTGTGCGAGGGGGAACTGCGTTATTATAAACACTGAGAATTTTCAAAATTCATATTTCTAAATTTGTATCGTATATGAGACCGTTGCAGTGACCTTCCGTTGATTATAATATGTCAACATATGGTGATCTTTGACAGTTGCCGTTACGACACAAGAATATGACAATTAACATCACTGTTGGCTATATTTGAACTCGACTTAAATTATGCATACTTTGTGAACATTGCTGGGAGCATCAAAAGTGTATCCATGCTGTTGTGACATTCCACTCGTATGAAAACACGAGTGCTCTGAATGCGAATATTCGCCTACAATGAAATTGAATCTGTCGCGAAAGAATATAATATTGCCATTGTATATATACGCCTGGACATTAACGTGTCATACGCAGTAAGGGGGCATTGTCGTTGGTAAACAATATGTACACGTCACAGCGACGCCAATAATGTGCGAATACGATATTAATGTGCACAGCGTATGGTATTATGGTGACTTCATTCACAATTTTTCGTTCGAATTCTTCGACCCCATTTCGTAACTAGCTCAAGTGTCATTGCTTAACTTCAAGGGCGTTTTCTAGGTCAATCGGCTGCATATACATTAAAGCTTATTTTAAAAAAACAGCCACGATTGGTCATCAAGGTCATATCGGAGGCTTGTTCGCCACTCCTAGAGATGTTGTGGAGATGGTACGAATCCTAAAACAGGGTAGAGTTAAAACGGATGGTACCAGGAGATGCGACATAGCTATTTTTAAAAGGTACCGCACACTAGGGGATGCCACTGCTCGCGAATGGGGCACAAAGGATCCACTCGCCGATTTGCAACAAGTATGTCACTTTCTCTGGTTAACAGATTGAAAAGTTTTCGCTGAATAAACAGTGCCAGCTATCAATATGAAACTAACAAAAATAGCATGAAATCATACAAAGTCAATGATGTCAATTAATAGATGGGTACCCATTACAAAATGACATACAAATATGAAAGGAAACCCCACCTCTCCCCACGGTGCGCCGGCTGTCAATCGGACTCTTTAACTGATTTGCAGTGTAAATATTGTTCCTGAACAGTGTTTCATGAACAAAAATAGACCAGTAGACAATTCTGTAAAATTGCTTCTGCGAGTGGTTTTAAAAAAACTTTGTGTTAATAACTGCTGAAGACATTATCGCAGTAAAGGACGCCTATTGACCTGTACCAGGGGAATTTACTATAATATGAAACCTTAAACGCAAACCATGCTCATCCATCATAGACGCTGAGCAAATTGTTCACTCAATCGATTCAAATATCATATTTAATGCATCCATAACGATCTGATCAGTTTTGTATTGTTAATTAGGTCATTTTTGAAAATTTGAAAAGTACTATGTGATAATACAATGCAGAGAGCATTTTCCGTCCTCCAGCGTGGAATTGTGAGCAATAGTATATATGGTCTGCAGACAAGGTCATCTTAAATCACCGAATTATTTTTTGAAGATGTTTTCGAAAACCCGGTTATGGAGGCTAGCATCTATACACATGCTGTTTTGATTATTCATCGTTCTGATGTATTCGATAGGTGTTTAGGAGTATCTCTGTCATTTGTGTAAATTGAGCTTATTTGTCCATCTTAACGCACAATGCAGAAAAAAACCCGTTATGTATGTTATTCTTGTAACATACTTCAAATCTTCCAGTCACGCCAAGATGGTTAAGGCCATAACTATCCTGACGGCATGACTCTGTTGTTTCAGTTTGTAAAGCCGAGCGGCTTACAATCCACATCTTCTGCGGATCCCGTTCGCGTAATTGGCACAATGAATCTAAATACTGTCAGTGAGAGAATTCAGCGTGTCCACTGCTTCAGGTCTGTTGCAGCCCCGTTCCGTTTGGTTTCGATTGAATGAATTATTGCTCTGTTTATTGCCGATTTACGCTATCGCCAATTGTTGACAACACCGCATCAAATAACTCATCGTGTTTCACTTTTAGGTGAGAGTTGAACACATATTTCATCTTCACAGTTATTGTCGATTGTTGACGCAGGGCTGTTAAAGGCACAATAGTTGCAGCGTTTGATAATGTGTCATTTTTGCCCCTCTACAAAACAAACACATTCTCTTAATTTTCTCCATAAAGTAAGTGGATCTGCAAAGTATAAACAAACCTTGTCGTGTGCAATATGTGACATTTTTTGACAAATTAATTTCTGTCTGAGTTCACCGAGTTTTAAATAATCATATGATATACTGTTGGAAATTACATAAGATGAGCACTACGACTATATGCTTTTAGCAGTGGGGCAAGAAACTGTACTCCTTAAGAAAATACTAGTATATTAAAGGGCAAGAAGCTATAACTTTTGATAATTATTGTTGTTTTGTATGTCAATGGCAAGCTCTTGTGCTTCTGAAAAAGACATGCCAAAGCGTGTTGAAACACTTACTGTTTGCTTGTCAATACGATGATGGTATGAAAGACTTTGTCACGGCTTTTATTTGAATTTTAGTCCGGACCAAAATTTCACTTGTCAACAATAACAAGGCAGTTTGCACATGCGCAGAGGCTGAGTTGACATGCTGAATGCCGTGTATCTCAATGTGCATTTTGGAGTAGAACAAGAAACT